>NW_006291567.1:1254379-1273858 GCF_000327345.1 Myotis davidii | reverse complement strand
ACCTCATTTTCATCTTGTTTCACTTAAAATGCAATTTAAAATCTATTCTATTGGTATTTATTTTAATGGAAAGCATTCTAGAATTTATTATTCTGGATGAAACTTTAGGGGGGAAAGGCATGTATTACATTATCACACTTTTTAACCACATACAATAGGACCCAAAAACTACTGTCAAAGCTATTTTGAAGATGTGCTTTCATTGTAAAAAGCAATTGCATATAAAAATGACGATGCCTGGTCCTTCCCATTAGACCAAAATTGAATTTATACCAGTTTTGATCAGTATGAGCTGCATCTATGATTGTTTAGCTCTTAGCTGCCAAACACATGGCGAGATTTTATTTTGACTAAGGGATTGTGAAAAGTATTGGGTTTTGACTGCAATAAGATGGAAGGCTGTCTTCCCACAAAGGGGAGGGAACAGAATGTGCTGCCCTGCCCACCTCCCTCGAATGTAACCCAGTTCTTTGTCCTTTTCTCCAGCATAATGAAGCTAGTGTTTTATTTTATACTATTTTAAAATTGATAAATCATCTGTAAAAAGGCTGTCTTTGAACACTTTGTGCCTCCAAATCCATGCTGAATCATATTGAAATCACTGGATGTGCTTTTCACATTTAAACAATCTGTCATATAAAAAAATGTGTTTGAATTGTGTTGGTGAGCAAGCGAAATGGGGTACTCAAAATGTGGTCAACATTTCTTTTTTTAAAAATAGATTTTTATTGCTTTCATAGAGGAAGGGAGAGAGAAATAGAAATATCAGTGATGAGAGAGAATCATTGATCAGATGCCTCCTGCACACCCCACACTGAGCCCGCAATCTGGGCATGCGCCCTGTCCAGCAATCAACACTGGCCAGGCAACATTTCTTTTCTTTTACAGAACAGTTAGAGTGATGGAGGGCTGTCTTCCCTCCATGATAATAAGAATATTCTCATTTAACCAGAAAGTTTAGATTGCCCTCCAGGTTGTCAGTCTTGGGTTTCTTTGGGTTTTTCTTTTTGATTATTTGAATATGGAAACCCGCAACACCATTCATTATACTTATATTCATATTAATGGTTATCAATTTTCACTTGCTTCAGAAAAATTCTTACCATTTAGGCTTGTAGTTTCAACCTCTTTTGTCCCAAGGGGAAAAAAACAATACAAAGATATAATTAAATAAAAAATTTAACAAATTGGACTAAATCTAGATTTAAATTTTTTTCAAAATCTTGCCTGGAGTACCATTGTAGTATGGGACAAAACCAATAGGAGAGTCAGCTGCAGGAGAAAACACACACGTTTTTCAAATTAATACTTGGAAACAATTATTTATTGAATTTTAGGGAGTTAGAACTTTTGAGATATAATTATGAAAAGAAGTGGAAAACATGAGACCAATATGTAATTAAATCTGCAAGTCCTATAATCACTTAGTATATCTTTAATCAGAGAATTGTAGAGAAAGAACCCAAGAGATGAAATGAGTGCAATTGTATCATTTTACAGATTTTACAGATGAAGTATCTGAAACTCATGATCACAAAGCCTGCTCCTACTTATGGGATATTATGGAAATAAGTTTAGGAACAGCAACAAAATATAAGATATACTACTTTCAAAAATTTTCAGCCAAGAGTTCTAGAAAGCATTTTATACTTTAAATATTTTTCAAGCTACAATTATGACACATATTGGTACACTGGGTCCATTTGGTTATAATGATACCTAGCAATTCTTCCCATAGGATTAAAAACAAAACAAAACATTGCTATCACCTAACACAATTTCCTGGTATGTTACTTAAAAGTATGGCTGTTATTAAGACAATCAAGTTATAAATTTACCGTAGAATAACTCCACTTATGCTAAGGGCTCAGTCTACTACACACACTTTGCCAGTTTATATGTTTAAAAGATCCAATGGCTTGACTTCTACATATACACAAGAAAAGTAAACACAAATATTTTACAAGGAAGTCAAGCTTTGCAGTAGGGAGCCTGATATTCAGCCTGTAAGGACAACATTTGGGTGTGTCAAGGCACTTGGCTGGACTGTGTGTTTTAGACTGCTCATGCCTTGGCTGAAACACACACACCCTGTCTGTCCTACATTATTCATTCCATATTTTGTCATTTACTACATTTTTAAAATCACCAACAATATTTTTTTCAGAAGTAAGCCAGTTCCTGAGCAGTAAGATTCAAAGTGTGGACATGGAATCCTTTGCTCTTGTGGCAGATCAAAATAATTGGCCAAAGCTGGTTTTTAATTAATGACTCTCAGTTCTTCTAAATATTGATGACTGGTGATGCCATCCAAAGAAGAAAGCTGCAGACACAGCTGCCCATCTGTCCCTGATGTGCACTGACTCTTACCTTCCAATTAGTGCAGCTCTCCCCTAGGGCACTCAGAACCGAGGCTGTGACTGGACCCAAAGCCCCATATACCATTCCATGGAAACAGAATTTTGTAAAGATATCACTCTGATTATATCTGGTGAAGGCTATTGTACCAGGAGAAACATACAGTGGTTTATTTTACCCTAGAAGCTTCACAATGAGGGGGCAAAATGGCACAGTAAAAAGAGCTTGAGATTTGGAGACTTGAAGTCCTGGGTTTGAATCTTTGCCCCATTGCTAAATAGCCCAGAATAATGATTGTTACTATTTATTGAGGACTTACTCCATTCCAGGCACATGTTTTTATCTCATTTCATTTCCATAATTACCCTATGAAATAGGTACTCTCATCCTCCCCAATTTATAAAAAAGAAACAGAGGCACAAGAAAGGTGAAGGAACTTGCCCAAAGTCACACAGCTAGCAATGGGGGTAGGAGGATGGCGGCTGAATTCAAACCCAAGTAGTCTGGTTTCAGAGAATGTGTGAACATGGACAAGTTTTATCCTCTCTGACCCATAGTTTTTCATCTCTAACATCAATATAATAATTCCTATGTTGAAAGATTGGAAGCAAAATGAGATGTCTGAAGACTCCCAGACATGTAGTACATACACAAGAAGTAATAGCTATTATTATTTTTTAAAAGAATTAATAACAATAGAAGCTCATTTTCACACAACTAAGAATACAGTGTGAGCTGACTCCTTACCACAAACGATTGTTCTGTAATATATGGCATACCAGAAAGAATACAGAAGTAGGAGTCAGAAAAGCCACCTTTGTGTGGTGTGGGGCAAGAACTGTGTGACCTTAGACAAGGTACTCAGCTGCTCCAGGCTTCATGTCATCAACTAAGTAATATGGGGCTGGACCACTTTATCCCTGAGGTTCCATTCCAGCTAGCAGTCTTGAGTATAGGTTCTATTCCTGGTTCCTGCTAAGAAGGGTCCTAGTTATAAATTTCTCTTTAATGTGTTTGCCTCCCCATTCTTATGAGTGCTAAGCCCTTATAAGCCTTTTGAAAAATATTCATTCAGTGAGGGTACTGAGGAAGTTTAAGAGAACATCTCATCCTTCAAATATAAGAATATTGGCATGTTTATGTTCTTGATGCTCTTTAGGAGACTTGTGAACTAGAATACTAAAAATAACATTGAAGAACTTAAACAGTTACCGTAATGAAAATCCACAGTTTACTCCCAGCTTTGTCCAGCAATGTGTGAGAACAATATGCCTGTCCTCTTAAGTTTGCTACTGGCTTTTTAGTTATAGATTTAATGACAGAATTTAACATAATTAAGCATCATAAAAAAAACCCACAACAATTTTGCTGTATTTGCCTACATGCCATATTGCATGGAGAACTTTTAGATTATTTTTCTGAAATTCCCCAAAGTCATGAAATAACAGTCTTACCAGACGGTGGTAACAAACTGGAATTCCCAGCATTGTCTGTTGAGGAAAAAGGTGATTTAAAATTAGTTTAGTTTGCATAAATTCATAGGAGAGTAACATCTTAAAAGGGAGTGAATGTAAAATGAGTTGGCTAATAGCTACCAAAAGAGGGCAGTATGTTAATTTACTATTATTTTTAACAGCCTAATCAGTGCTTCTTTCCAATTCTCTACAAAGGCATATCTCCGGTGAATCAATTCTTCCAATTTAACTGTTAACCATGCTCTATATATTTTGTTGTATAATGGTTTACTATGTTTTAAATTAAAAATGATTAATAAGACCTTTAGTTGTTGGCTAACATTCTTTATAATTTGTAAAAGTAAATGTATACATCTGCATAAATTGAACTCCCATTAACTATGCTTCCATTTATACCTATTAGCACAGACTTTATATCTATTACACTACTTCTTTCTTATGAATTAAACTAAATCAGATGCCTCTGGGTGTATAAACGATAAGAACTGCTGTATTATTTATTTGGGGAGATAGTCAGATTCCGTAAAAGCAAAGTAATTTTATTTTTTATCTATGAAAAATAATATACACTTATTGGAGAAACTTCAGTAATTACAGATAAACAAAAAGAAAATTAAAACCACCTATAATTTCACCCCAGAGATAAATTACATTAACATTCTGACATATATTCTTTTTTCTTTATGTATATGTGTATATGTCTATATCTATATCTATATCTATATCTATATCTATATCTATATCTATATCTATATCTATCTATCTATACTATTGACCCTAGAATAAAGTGGGGATTAGGGGCAACAATCTCCTGCGCAGTTGAAAACCCACATATAACTTTTTACTCCCCAAAAACTTAACTGGTGATAGCCTACTGTTGACCAGAAGAAGCCTTACTGATACATAAACAGTTGACTAATACGTATTTTGCATGTTATATGTGTTATACTAGTATGGTGTGTTCTCACATAATGTAAAGTAAGCTAGAGAAAAGAAAATGTTATTAATAAAATCATAAGGAAATACATTTACAGTATTTATTGAAAATATCTACATATAAATGAATACAGTTCAAACCCATTTTGTTCAAGTTTAACTGTATATAGATAAATGGACATATGCACATATATATATGTATTTATATGTATGATAAGAAAGATCATTTCACACAAACTATAACCTGATTTTTCTCCATGTACCCAGAGTAGTTAATGACTTGATAGCCTAATTTAGCTGAAATTGCCTCCTCTTAGTCTCTGCCCCTCAAAATATCCTTCATGTTACTTTAATATTCTGCCAATAAAAGAATATGTTGGGTTAGCAGAAGTTTAATTTTTAAAATACTCTTGGGAAAGAGCTGGTTCTTTGAAAAGATAAACAAGATTGATAAACCTTTAACTAGACTTATCAAGAAAATAAGAGAGAGGACCCAAATAAATAAAATCAGAAATATAAGAGGAGCTATAACAACTGACACCACAGAAATACAAAGTATTATACAACAATATTATGAACAACTATATGCCAATAAACGGGACAACCTGCAAGAAATATATAATCTCCCAAAATTGAATCAAGAAGAAACAGAAAATCTGAACAAACCAATGAAACAGACGCAGTAATCAAAAAACTTCCAATAAATACAAGTCCTGAACCACAGGTGAATTTTACCAAACATTCAAAGAAGAATTAAGACCAATCCTTCTCAAAGTATTCCACAAAATTCAAGAGGAGGGAAGACTCCCAAACTCATTTTATGAGGCCAACATTATCCTAATTCCAAAACCAGATAAAGACACTACAAAGAAAAAAAAGTATAGGCCAATATCCCTGATGAACATAGATGCCAAAATCTCATCAAAATATTAGCAAATCAAATCTAATAATACATTAAAAAGGCCATAAATCATGATCAAGTGGCATTTATTCCTGGGATGCAAGGTTGGTACAATATCTACAAATAAAGTAATATGATACACCACACTGAGGAAGAGTTGAGTTCCAGGAAAGAACGATAGAGAGTGATGCTGAAGGGCAAAAGAGGCTAATAATGGCTGCCATAGCCACCAATGGTTCCAACCTTCTCCATTGCTAAATCCTTTGAGGAGAGCTGTGTACCCACAGGGAAGGTGGCTGATTTGAGTTTCACCTCTTTCTTAGATGTTAGAGGACATGGACTAGTCAAGCATAATAGGAGAGCCAGAGCAGAAAGGGAGGTTTCCTGGAAAACCCACAAAGTTGGTTGGATAGGCATAGACTCACAATCAGGAGGTAAAACCTGATGAAAATTTAGCCCAAGGGTTAAACCAGCCTAACCCACATGCAGAGCTGGCCTCTTCCATCATGGAACTTACAGAGCTCCCAGCAGCAGTGTATAGTGATGAAGGGAGGGAATCATGTAAATAGAAGCTAGAGATTTAAAAACTTTCTGCCCAACTTTTTTCTTTTGTCATTTTTTTTTCTTCTTCTAGGGGACTGATTGCTCAGTGACTAACGTTTTATTCACTTTCTGCCTCTCATTATGATGCTCCACATCACTCCTCCTGTTGTAACATAGAGATGTCCCCATAGGCCTTACATTTCCTGAGTATCGGCCTGTTTCTCTTGGGCTCTCTCCTAACCAACTTCCCATTTATTATAACCAAAGAGGTGGTCGTCATTTCCAGTGAGTCATATATTTGAGTTCCATGCCACTCTTAGGAGACAAAATATTTCCATTGTTAAAAAGATTCATAAACAAAGAAAGGGAAAACAGTTAAATTTTTCAGATTTTCCTTTGGAAATGAACAAAGACCAAATTTTAAAGCATTATTCATTTATTGAAGTTTTGATTTAAGTCAATAAATAAAATTATTGTGATGTGTCTATAAAATTTACTCAGTATGACTCCCTAGTGATTAAAAAAAAACACAAAGTCCATATATTCCAATTATGATGAGCAGGAGTTTGGCACACATAAATTTAGCATGGAAGCCAAACAGAGGAATTGGAAACTCAAGAAACTGGCTCCACTAATGGAGCCTCTTTCACTATGTTTCCTCCCTGACACATTGTTTCAAAATTATTGCTACCTCCCAAACTCCAATCCCACATGGCCAAGTGTGGTCTGATCACTGCCATGTAAATGCCTTACTGTCATTGCCTCTCCAACTCTATATATCTAAGAACTTATCTCTCATCACCTCACATCATTTTCATATTTAATTAGTTCTCAAATTTGACAGTATTGCTGGTAAAACCAGCCAAATAATTTCAGCTGGAAATTTCAGTATATTCGTTTCCTGTTGCTGCTGTAAGAAATTACCACAAATTTAGTGGTTTAAGACAACACAAATTTGTTATGTTAGAGTTCTATGGGTCACAAGTCTACTACATGTTTCATAACACTAAAATCAAGGTGTTGACAGACTGTGTTCCTTTCTGGAGGCTCCAGTGGAGAATATGTGTTCTGCTTTTGGGGAGTTTTGACAGAATTCAGTATCTTGTGGTTGTAGGACTGAGGTCCTCATTTTCTCACTGGCTATAAATTGAGGGCTGTACCAAAATCTGGAAGCCACCCACATCTCTTGGCTCATGCCCCATTCTTTCATCTTCAAAACTAGCAACTGTGGGATGGGATGGGGAGTCCTTCTCATGTGGCATCCTTCTGACTCACTCTTCTGCCTTCCTCTTCCACTTTTAAGAACTCACGTGATTAGATTGTCCCCACCCAGGTAATCCATGATAATCTCCCCATCTCACAGTCCTTAACTTTATTTTTTTTCTTAACTTTAATTACATCCACAAAGTCCCCTTTGCCATGTAAAATAATATTTTTAGATTCTAGGCATTGGGACATGGACATCTTGGGGGAGCCATTATTATTCCCACCATACTCAGAAACCCAGTATTTAAAAATTATGAAGAATATGAGTTACAAGGGTCCACTTTTTATGAAGAAAAATCCCACAAGCGTTAAGCAAAGGATCCAGAAACCCAGAGTTAGTTTAAGCAATAGAGCCGAGTCTACAAACCAAATTGCTCCCAACTCCTCTCGTTCCTCACCTTCCCTCTCCATATCTAGTCAACCATCCTGTGTATTCTTCTTACTGTAACTTGAAGCTGTTGCAAGGATTAAAGACAGATGATGTACTAGTGTGTGTGATAATAGTGAAAACTGATTCCTGTGATTCAGGCTTAATCTACCAAGAGCTTCTTACACATTTTATTATTTAATTAGCCAACAACTCTTTGAGATATGTGACTTTATTAGCATCAGTCCTTTTTAGTGCTTGAGAAACTAAGGCTGGCAAAGTTTATTGATGTGTTCATGGCCTCATTAGCAATTCACTGTAGAGCTGGGATTTGAATCCAGGTAGTCTGATATCAGACTACCCTGTGAGCCTCTATGAGATGATCAGAACCTACCCTGTGAGCCTCTATTCCAGTGGTTTTCAACCTTCTGGCCCTTTAAATACAGTTCCTCATGTTGTGACCCAACCATAAAATTATTTTCGTTGCTACTTCATAACTGTAATGTTGCTACTGTTATGAATCGTAATGTAAATATCTGATATGCAGGATGGTCTTAGGCGACCCCTGTGAAAGGGTCATTCGACCGCCAAAGGGGTCTCGACCCACAGGTTGAGAATCGCTGCTCTATTCTATCATGCTTTCAGTATCAAACCCTGCAGACTATAAACTAGCATATAAATGTATGGTATTATTATAAATATTCTCTAATCTCTCCTCTGTTCCTTCTCCCCATGCTCATTGTCCCCTCCTGAGCCTAAGCCTTGACTGCCTCAGATATGAGTGAAATATTAGAACCCTGGAATCTTTTCATTGGAAGGGATCTTAACATTAATTGCCTCTGACTTCTTCCCCAATGCCATAAGCCATCCACCAAATGCACACCATTGGCTGACAATCCCAATTTAGCTCCTAAACAAGTTCTATCTTGCCTACACAGTGGGAATCACACTGAAGTTTTTGAAAGTTTGAATTGCTTACCAACATTTATAAGTCAGGAGATTTCAAATAAAATTTCAAACTTTCACCCTTCCAAAATTGGACAGTTTAGAAGATGCCTCCTTTACGTCAGCTCTCTGGCCCATTAAAGTATGTTCTGGCTACAGAAGCCAATGAAGATGGCTCTCTCATCTTTATATCATCCACTTGGCATTTGAATATATACTCTTAGGCATTATATTTAACTTTGCCATTTTATGTTGTGTTTTCCTAACTAGATGCTAAGCTGCTTGGTGCTTTATTTATTATCCTCTAGGAATCCAGTCCAGTGCCTTGTATCCAGTAGATGTTCAAAAACATTTTTTGATTGACTGATGACATTATTAAGGAGTCTGTCAATCAAGGATCAGTCAGGAACCCATGGCAGGTAGTTCAAGAGCAGGCATTTAATCCAAATATCGCAAGGGGTCAGGTCCCTGTGATAGAAAGCAGAGCAGGGGAAAGATGAGGAATGGATCTGAGATCCATGAAGCAGAATCCATGAATGAAAGAATTGAGAATTCTTGGATGACCTTATTCAGAATCTGAAGTTTAGAGTAGTAGTTATAACTGCCAGTCACAGCAGATAGACTGCTTAACAGATCTTATAAAGGATGTTAAAATGATCCTTCAAGTACAGATCACACACAGTGATTGCAATAATGTACCTTTAATTGACTTTCCCTCTTTCCTTAATGCCTTCTCCCTGCTCCCTCACTCCTAATCCCTGGAATCAACTCCCAAACAAACTACCTGCACCCAAGTCATGCAAGGTCATGTGTGGATGTTTCTGAAATTTACATTTTTCTCCCCACTGTTTGATACTATGGGGTATAAGACTTAAAATGTGGACTGGTTAGTTGTCTTAAACCTGTGACTGTGCTAATACTAATGAGTGTTTACTTCCAACACATTCATCACCAGGTTGGATGAGAAAGATAAAGGTTTAATCTTTATGAGTGGATATAAAGAGGATATGACCAACCCCCCTTGCGTGAATATTTTAGACCCAGCCAAAACTTGTAATCTGGTGGCAGTCCTTCTCTGGATTGAATTACTGTTTCATAGAGAGATGATCAAAATGAGGTGCCACACCTAGGCACTCTTATATGGGAACCCTAAAAACAATATTATTTTGTTACTAGAGGCCCAGTGCACTGGAGGGGGGGGGGTCCCTCAGCCCAGCCCGCACCCTCTTGCAGTCTGGGAGCCCTCACTCCTTACTGCCCGCCTGCTTGCTGCTCCTTACCACTTGGCTCGCTGCTCCTTAGTGCTGCCACGGAGGTGGGAGAGGCTCCCACCACCACCACTGCCTTGCCAGCTGTGAGCCAGGCTTCTGGCTGAGCAGTGCTCCCGCTGTGGGAGTGCACTGACCACCAGGGAGCAGCTCCTGCATTGAGCATCTGCCCCCTGGTGGTCAGTGTGCATCATAGCAACTGGTCATTCTGGTCACTCCACCATAACGGTCAGTTAGGCTTTTATTATATAGACTAGAGGCCCGATGCACGAAATTCATGCAAGGGGCTTGGCCCCTGCTGCCACAGCGGCTGCCTTATTACCCACCACCACAGCAGCCGCCTCTGCCTCCTCTGCCTTGGCCCCCGGCCTCTGCCGCCTCTGCTGCCTCTGCCTCAGCCCCTGCCGTCACGGCTTCATCCTGAAGGTTGTCTGGAAGGACATCTGGTCTAATTAGCATATTATGCTTTTATTATTATTATAGCTTATATTGGTACTTTAGGGCTTGGGACAACACTCTTCCAAGAACTGCATTTTCAGATTTTACTACGTGACCAACAACATGAATGAAAACATTTCTACTTTGGCATAGCCTAAATGTGTTTACTTGAGCTGTGGCCATTTCATGTCACACTGCTTAATAAATGTTCTGACATAAAGTTTTTATTAAATGATTAATAATGACATCATTCAAGAAAACTTCAGTACCTTGCTGATGGAATGTCCCAAAGTACAAATGATCGACAATTCTAGGTGGGCCTTGACCAAATGGGAAGAGAGTAAGATGTGTTCTAGGTCCCCCAGCTCCTATTTCTTGCTCTTCTCCAACACTCTCACACCACCCATCTCCTTGTCCTTTCCCCCTCCAGAACTAGGCTCTGTCAGGGGTTTATGGGCCACCCCTCCTCCAAGGGTCTAGGAGATGCATTTTAGAGTGTCCATAAATTCCCTGAAATAGAATACAAATTTCTGTGTGTATTCATATGCATTTTTTTTCAGGGAAGAGTAGAGTCCCAAAAGGGAGTCTATTTTTAATTAATAAGCATTTATATAGCATTACTATGACCAAGCACTTCATAAATATTATCTCATTTGGTCCTCATAAAAAAACACATTAAGTTACCCTCATTTTACAAGTAGGGGCAGAAACTGGGGCACAGGGAAGTCAAATAATGTGCCCAAGATTACTAGTAAAAGGACAGAACTAAAATCTAAGCATAGGCACTCCAGCCCCACACTACACTGGACTACTTATTTTGGGCTGTGGTCTGAAAAACTAAAACACCACTGACCTACTGGAGGGATATGCACTTTAGGAAGGATAAGGTAGGAGATATTGGGGCATTATCCCCCCTTCCCGGTACCCCTGAAGTTAGATACATACATACAGTAGATACATACATACAGTAATCTAGGCTGCTGGTCAAGGCCAGTGCACATAATGCTAGCCATGATTTGTGTTCACTCTACTTGTGAAGGCTGGTAGCTTCTGGAACTATTTCAGTTCAATATGTAAATGTGGCTTAGTGCTTCAGGGGGCTGGCTGGAGGGAGGCAGACTGCCTTTATTGAACACTTACTACACTGGTGTTATACCCTGCTTCTTTGTGGAATCTCTCCACATTCCCATGAAACAAATGACCCTCTAACCCCGATCTCATCACTCGGGCATACTAGCCTCCCTGCTGTTTCCCTATACACAGGGCATATCCCCACTTCAGGGCTTTTACACTTGCTGGTCCCTCTGCTTGGGACACTTTTCCTCCAGAGAAGCCCCTTGGTTTGCCCTGGCACCTCCTTCAAATTTTGCTCAAATGTCACCTTTTCTAAGAAGTTGATCCAGACCACTCTATTTAAAATCACAGCACTTTCCCCCTTAGCCTAACCCTTTCCATCCTCTTATTCACAGCACTCCTTGCCAACTAGTGAGTACATATATTATTATCTATGTGTGTAAAAACACACACAAAACTCCAAAAGTGGGTGTCTTCTAACATTTCATGCCCTAGACCCCTCATTTGCCTCATCCTAGTCCCAGTCCTCTGTAATATAGAAGATTTTTTTTGGCCTACAAAAACCAATTTTCACCCCCCTGGGGGTGATATTGCCCCCGTAGAGAATGCATACTCTAGGATTATCTCTGTTTCCTCCTGAAGAGATACAGTTTATAAAAGCAATAATTGCTTGGGTGCACCCTCCTCCCTGAGTCCCACTAATGTCTAGGGTGACTCTGCTATTGGTTGACATGTTCTTTCATGCACAGCACCTGTAATTTATAAGTTAATGAGAGTTTCTTACGGTAGAGTTTTAAGTGCAGAAGCACTTGGGAAGATGGAGGTAAGGACACTAGGGGTTAGGATATAGAGTTTCTGGTCTTCCTTGGATCATACCACTCTTTTCCAGCTCTCAGTTGAGCAATAATGGCTTGGCATCTTAGTTTAGGTGCAGAGCCTTTAATAAGGACTCAGTACCAAATGGACTCCCCATTCTCCCCTCTCACCAGCCCCTACCCCATTCTCCCCTCTCTCTGGACCCTGACAGAACAATGTTTTTTTTATACAGCTATGAAATAAACAAGGAGCATGATCTGAAGTGGGAAGGCTAGAGCGGGCTACAGCAATAAATTGGGCAAGACATGATGAGGACTTGGACCTGTGCTTCAAAAGCTGGCATGAAAAGAGAAGTTCAACAGATACTTATAAGGTAAGATGGGAGGATCTGGGGGTGGGGGTCATTGGGATGTGGGGGTGAGGGGGAAGCAGGAGTCAGCTGCCAATGGTTAACCTCTCAAACCCCAGCAGTCCATGTGACATTGCCCTGAATCCCTCAAGTGTTGTAGGAAGGTTAAGAACCTAGACTCTGAAACTCAGACAGCCTAGGTCCAAATCCACCACTTGTTAATTTTCTACAACTTTTGTAACTTTGGGTAACTTACGTAATCCACCTGATACTTCAGTTTCCCATCTAGAAAATAGGGGTGAAGATAATCATAATAAGACATACTTCATAGGTACTACGATTACAGCACTGAGAAGAATATACAGTTAATACTGCTCATGTAAGTAATTAATACAGTGAGGTTCTCTCTATTTCTCATTTTCCTAGTGACTTTTTAAAAAAAATGATTTCTCCCTTCTATTGAGTAAGACTGCCACTTCAGTTTCTTTTCTCTTTATATTATTTGTTTCAAACTACCCTTGGGATTTTCAAAATGCCCTTGGGGTCATTTTAGAAACATGTGAGGAAAGAGGCATAAGTCAAAGGGTTTCAGATCTGGTGACCGTACCTTGTTTCCTAAGTTCTTGTATAAAGTCAAGACTCAGTGAAGTTTCAGGGAAAAATTGGAAAGCACAGCTGATCATGATGTTATTAGGTTGTCCTCTAGTTGGGTGCACAGTCTCTCTAGGGGTCATAGGCTGGTTTCTAAAAATTAACATTAATTTCTTTTCTGATTATAATAATAATAATGTGGATTTATGTGGAGAAAATTCTAAACCACAGAACAAATGAAAAAGAATAACTTTTAAAAAAATAATGTTGGCTGGTTGTATGGATCTTCAGAATATCTTTGGGCCAGTTTTCAGAACAGAAACAACTAAATATAGCCTTGGGAGATGTTAGTATTATGTTTTATTTAGAAGTATTAACAGATACAAAATTGAGCTCATTGGCTTTCTAGTATGTGTGTTGGCTTTGTAATGTAACATCATGGCTAGGCTGAGCTACATTTCCAGAATTCCTTTTTCTGTATGTTTCTGGGTAGTATGGAACACAAGAGAGCTTCTTGTGGGAGATTTGGGTAGAAGTAAAGTAGCAGCCATGTGTAGCTCTCACATGTTGACATTTATCAAGTGCTTCACGTCATTAATATGAGGGAGCTACCAGCTTTGGCTTCTCTGACTCTTGGGCCAGGTATGTATTCAATTTTGTGCTGAAGGGCTCAGCTTCTGCAGAAAGGTCACAGGCAACAAGAACTAACACGGCTTTCCGTTTTGTGGCTACAACTCATGCTTGTGGTTTCCAGCTTGTTCTTGCTCTCCCCATCTTATATACATGTTCCCTTCCCTACTGCCTACTCTTCATAGATGTCAAATTCTAGCATCAGATATGAAGACAACAGCTGTACAGAGACTGCTTAACCAGCTTCCACAGTTGTATAAGATCAAATCCCTTTGACAAATATGTGTGTGTGTGTGTGTGTGTGTGTGTGTCTAGTGATTCTTATTCTGTGATTGAACCCTGACTTATACAGTATGAAACAGAAAAGTTCTGAAGCAATTAGAGCAAATAGTCTATAACCACACTGTTCAATACAGTAACTACATGTGGCTATTTAAATTTAAATTAAAGTTAAATAAAATTTAAAATTCAGTTCCTCAGTCACTTTTCAAGTGCTCAACAGCACTTGAGCCACATGTGGTTGGTGGCTACTGTATTGGGCAGTATAGATATCTAACACTTCCACTATCACAAAAAAATTTATATTATACAGTGATGGTCTCTAGTGATAATGGCTAGTATTTCCTGAATGTTTACAATGTCTCAGATGCATTATAGGCATCTGTTTTACATGCATTAACTCATTTAATCTGCATATAACTATGAGAGAGGTACTGCTACTTTATAATAAAGAAACTGAAGCACAATGACCTTGTTACAGTCAAAGTTACATACCATACTGTGAAGGTCCCAGTGGCCTAGGTTGGCACAAAGGGAGTAGGTGGCTCTGGTGGAGGCTCCTGCTCTCAAATTACTCTCTTCTGATTGGATAATGAACATCTCAGCAGTGACCCTAATGGACTTTTTCTTAGATTGTATAAACCTGGTTTCTTATATGATCTCAAAAAAGAAGAGATGCCTACCTCACCCCCTTCCTACAGCACAATGAGATGTACCAACAACCCTGGTGAAAAAGGGTCACTCTCAAATTTATTAGTTAAGGTAAAGCAAGTTGCTGCAATAAATAAACCTGAAATCTCAGGGGCTTAAAAAAGTAGAAGTTTATTTTCCATGTGTAAAGTGCAATCAATAGCCTAGAGTGGAAGGCAGGGTAGGGCAGAGAGAGGGGTATCTGCTCCATACAGTCATTCAGGGACCCAGATTGACAGAGGCCCTGCCATCTTCAATATGAAGATTCCAAATTTGCTCTGGAGAGCAACATGAAATAGGCAAACAATGAGGGGAATGAGGTGGGAGATATTTAATGGCTAGACCTGAAAGTGGCAAACATTGCTTCTGCCCACATCCATTGGCCAGGACTCAGTCACATGGCCACTAATTGCAAAGAAGGCTGAGAAATGGAGTCTTTACATGTGCTGAAGAAAACAAATTTTGGTGAGCTTCCACATCAGATTGAATTTGAATGCTGTGGAGTAATTAATACTCATTAAACCAATGATGGCACAAAATTAATGCTAAAATCATTTTTCCAACCTACTGTCTTCTCTCTTGTTTTTTGTCATGACATTGACAAGGTCAAAAGTCAGGTAATCAGTGTGAATCAGAGAAGTCTTTTGTCACTTTGAGAGTAAATATAAATACCCCCTTCTTTTTGACTCACCTCCCAGGTTTTGTTCTCAACAAACATCCATATAATGGTTTTGTCATGAACCTCAAGAGTAGGACTCCCGCCCTAACTGGTTTGGCTCAGTGGATAGAGCGTCAGCGTGCGGACTCAAGGGTCCCAGGTTCGATTCCAGTCAAGGGCATGTACCTTGGTTGCGGGCACATCCCCAGTAGGGAGTGTGCAGGAGGCAGCTGATCGATGTTTCTCTCTCATCGATGTTTCTAACTCTCTATCCCTCTCCCTTCCTCTCTGTAAAAAATCAATAAAATATATTTTAAAAAAAGAGTAGGACTCCCACATGATGAACCAGTTTTATAAATAGATACATATTAGTAAAATGTGCTACAAAAGGCTGGGATTATGTATAGTTATGCTGCATCCTACTTAGTTAGAAATGTAGTATTTCTGAGTTGCCTCTATTTTGAAGCCTAATCTTTGCTGTAGCACTTCTGGGTACAAGAACCTTAACAGGCCCTTAGGCCTTTGTAATGTTTGTGACTCCTGTCCTACTGTCTTCTCCTTATATGTCTTTATCTTGTCATGAGCCTTGAAAGTCTGGGATTCCTCACTTTAAATAACATCTTAATTCTTGACTTGGTAATCTTTTTCATATGAATAAAATGCCCATGTTCATTTATTTCCAATGGATGAGTGAGTATACCTCCTTAAACAAGCTTTAAATGTTATTAAGAGACTGGGTTCTTGAGAGAGACCAACTTGGGTTTAAATCCTGGCTCTGTCTTGAGTAAGTTTCTAACATTTCTCTGCTTATATGACTTCATCTGTAAAATGAGGTTGATTACTTTTAATATAATTACATTACATTTATAAAGTATTTTATCACAGTTCCAACAATAAGTTACAATGATAATTAATTCAGACTATATGATTTTGTGTCCCTGGATAAAGTTTACATTTATATAATAAACTGGGTGTTTTTTTTCTTAACATAAACAATGTAAAGGGTATCAAGTAAAAAAGATGGTTACTTTCTAAGATTTACATGTATATGATTTCCATTCTGACTATAAAACATTCTTATCTATTCACTAATGCTTGATTGGTGAGGACATCTATTATAAAACTGTGTTTATCTAATTTAAATTTGATAGCTTAGGACCATAGGAAGGCCTCTTAGAAAGACCATGGAGTTCCATTTATTCACGTTACATATCAGGAAGCTAAGTTCATAGAAATCCTTTTCTAAGAGACTTGAAGATGACCTGGTACAATACTGTAAATCTAGAAAACTGGCAAAGGTAGTCCCTTGTACTACATTTCATTATTTCAAAAATTGTTTGTTTACCCACAATAGACAGCATGAAAAATTTTGAGTGTGATGTTTGCTTTGTTTGAAATTACACCCGTACTGGTTTTCTGCTGCTGATTACACACACTGGATACAGTTATATATGTCTTTGCTCAACACATAGATGGGAAAATTTTTACTTATATCACTTGAAAGTTAGTATCTTCTAGGACAGTGATGGTGAACCTATGACATGCGTGTCAGAGGTGACACATGAACTTATTTTTTTTGGTTGATTTTTCTTTGTTAAGTGGCATTTAAATATATAAAATAAATATCAAAAATATAAGTCTTTGTTTTACTATGGTTGCAAATATCAAAAAATTTCTATATGTGACACGGCACCAGAGTTAAGTTAGGGTTTTTCAAAATGCTGACACGCCGAGCTCAAAAGGTTTGCCATCACTGTTCTAGGACTTGGAGTTCACTAGAAGAAAAGAATTACAAAATAGGCCATAGGTAGGAAAAAGGCTAGATACAAAGCTAGTCTACAAGTAAGGAAACAAGCTCAGAAACATGAAGGGATTTGCCCAAAATTTAGTTGTTTTTTCCAATTTATCAAGGCCTACTATATGCCAGACACTGGCTTATAGCAGGAAATAAAACAAAGCCCCTGGCCTTAAATAGAGTTTTTATCCTGGTAATATTGTACAACCCACTTGAAAGTCTTAAAATTCTACTTTGAAAAAATCCTATAACTGAAAATTCTTCAATAATTCAAACTCATCTCCCCCTGCCTATACATCAAAACCCAGAATTTGTTAGACTTAATGTGAATTCAATTCAGTATAATAACAAATCATATTTTATAGTAGGAACAAGGCAAAAAAAGGCTTTATAGTTGAAATGCAACACAGCTCTGTATTCAGTTCTTGTTTATTCAATTAATCAGATAATTGCTTATAATTATAAGCAATTCTAATTTATTCACTAAAGCAAGACTATTGTCCATTTTATATTCTTAATTTCTCTCTTCTTAGAATTTAAAAAATTCTATCCTATATCAAATGCCATAGTAGCAAAAGAGTAACTTTTACTTTATGCTGTGTGAGTTCCTGAAAGAAAAGAAGAGGAAAGGATAAAGGTCATATAGCTACTGATATTGAAAACTAGCATAATTATCACGACATCATTACAAAAGCATCCTCAATTTATCTTGATAGTTTTTTACAGCACTGTGACCTTTTAAGAACACAAGACTTCTTGCCAAGAGCAATGTATTTCATGTTATTTCCTTAAAGATGTACCCACATCAAGGTACATTTCAACAGTTGTGTTCTCTTGGAACATCAACTTATTCTAATAGATTACCTTAAGTACTCAATGTCCTCTCCAGAGATCTATCCTCACCCTGCTGGGTTCGAGGGTATCCACTGCCAAAGGCTGTGTCCATTGGGCAGCATGGTCTAGTTTCTTAGAATCCTACCATAGCCTGGGGTCCCCCTCTTATTGACCCAGGCGTAAATTTTCAGTACTATCGGTCATATCCTCCATGTGGCTCTTGGTCTAAGTTGTACACACCATCATCTTCACAGCTCTGTCCCTGTCTCTGGCTCTCAACAAACCTAGCCACTAGGGACATGAGGACAATTTAGAGTCTCTACTCTGCCACACAAGAGATGAGAAAGACTTAAAGAGAATACCATTTCCAGCCTTCTCTCTGCCTAAATGCACCATGCCACCATTTCTCATCTCTGTCATTGCCCTGTGTTGATATAACTGGTGAGGAGTTCTCACCAGTTTTAAGTAGAAAATGGGACACAATGCCCTGTGCTTCAGTACCTCAATCTATCTAGAGCATCTATTATTCCTTGTCACCACTTCTACCTGCCAAAAGGATCAGGGCCCAACATAAGTGGCCTCATGCCTATGTGTGGGGAATGAGATTTTGGGGGTTGCAAGATTGGCTGAGGATCAGATTAATGCCATGGTATTTATAACCTCATCTTTATTGATACGGAATTGAGAGAGAAAGGGACCAGCACTGGGTTTAGTATTGGAGGACAAAGTCAAACAAGACAGGTGTCCTGCTGCGAAATGGGAGGGGCATTGAGGAGATGGGTAGAAAAAAAAATGAAAGGAATTAAGAAGTACAAATTGCCAGTTATAAAAAATAGGGGGAGCTATCATCAATAAATCACAAACAACAAGTGTTGGAGAGGATGTGGAGAAAAAGGAACCCTTCTGCACTGCTGGTGGGAATGCAGACTGGTGCAGCCACTATGGAGAACAGGACGGAGCTTCCTCAAGAAACTAAAAATGGAACACCCATTTGACCCAGTGATCCCACTTCTAGGAATATATCCCAAGAAGCCAGAAACACCAATCAGAAAGGATATATGCACCCCTATGTTCATACCAGCACAATTCACCATAGCTAAGATTTGGAAACAGCCTAAGTGCCCATCAGCAGATGAGTGGATTAAAAAACGGTGGTACATCTATACAATGGAATGCTATGCTGCTGTAAAACGGAAGCAATTCTTACCATTTCTAACAGCATGGATGGACCTAGAGAGCATTATGCTAAGTGAAATAAGTCAGCAC
>NW_006291567.1:1248506-1254365 GCF_000327345.1 Myotis davidii | reverse complement strand
CAGCAGGGGGATGAGAGCATGAGTAGGGGGGGATGGGGGTTAATGGGGGGGGATGAGGCACATCTGTAATACCTTAACTAATAAAGAAATTAAAGATAAAAATAGGGGGATATAAAGTACAGCATAGGATATATGTCAATAATATTGTAATAACTGTGTATGTTGCTAGGTGGGTACTAGAAATATCAGGGGCATCACTTCCTAAGATATATAAATGTCTAATCACTGTTGTATACCTGAAATTAATTTAATACTATATGTCAACTGTAATTGGAAAATAATTTTTTAAAAGATAGGTGTCCTGCCCTGACTGGTTTGGCTCAGTGGATAGAGCGTCGGCCTGCGGACTGGAGGGTCCCGGGTTCAATTCCGGTCAGGGGTGTGTGCCTTGGTTGCGGGCACATCCCCAGTGGGGGGCGTGCAGCGGGCAGCTGGTCTATGTTTCTCTCTCATCGATGTTTCTAGCTCTCTGTCCCTCTCCCTTCCTCTCTGTGAAAAATCAATAAAATATATTTTTTTAAAAAGATGCCTTTTAGGAGCATATACTCTACCTCCGACAGCTCTAACATGTGCTGCATGAGGAAAAACCAAGACTTAGATGGACAAAGCATGAGAGGGTAAGAGGAAACACGACAGTGAGGCCTTGAAGAATGGGGAATTATAGAGGAATCTATTACTGGAAATGCCTGCAGCACAGAACAGCACAGAAAGATCTAGGTCCAGCCCAGAGAAAGAATATGTTGGGGATTATAGCTTATGAGATCACCAAATTGGCTCACATTTGTAATTGTTTCCAAATGGGGAAGACAATTCTGCAAGAATGAAATTATGACTATCTTCCACTATTATGTCATCTCATCCTCTGGAAAATAGTTGTATCTAAAAGAAGACCTCCTTCAAGGACTTTAAAAAAAATAAAAGAAAAAGAAAGAAAAAAAAGAAAGGCATTGGCATGGTCTGGGAGAGCTAGAGGCTAAATATAAGTATAGTTACCTGCCCATTTGGGCTTCTGATAAATCAAGAATGACTCCTTTAAACAACACTAAGTCACACAACTGGAAGTACTAAATTCTAAGGATTCTCTCTGTTGGCCAGTGGCCTAATAAGAGAGGGTCAGACCTATCTCTCCTTGCTGTCAAGAGCTACTGAGTCATCTCTCAGGCTTCCAGTGTAAAGCTACTGTGTTTGCAGTGCAGATTCCCCAGAGCCAGGGGGAATGGCTGCTCTCCGACGGCTTACCACAGGCTCCCTCTTCATCTTCTCCTCATGCCTTAGTGACATGTTCATTCAGTCTTCAGACACTTACTGAGCAGCCTGGTATAGTATAAAGAGTACAGGCTACAGATTCCGATTGGGTATCCTCCAAGATGTGTGACTCTGGGCAAATGACCTCATCTCTTTGATGCTCAGTTTCTTCATCAGCAAACTGAGACTAAAAATATCTACCATGAAGAGTTTTTATGAAGATTAAATGAGATGATGTACATAAAGTACCTAAAAGGGCATGGCCTTGAACAGGCCCTCAGGGCTCACTAATTTTCCTCCCATTAGTTTCCCATCCACCTCATCAAACCCCCATTCTCCCTTCTCACCTGACACTAACAATGCACTGAAAAGACTCATGATGCTAAGGAAGTACATAATGACATGATACAAAGTGACAAGTATAAAAAAATATGGATCGGGGGAAAGGAGCACTAGGGAGAGAGATTTAATTCTTATGAAGAGGTCGGGGCAGGTTCTATAGAGGTAGTAATAGTTGGCTGGACCTTGGAAAATGAGTGTTTCCAAATGGGGATGACCCCAGGAATCAGAGGGAGGAAGTAGGGATAAGAGATAAGAAAGGAAGTAAAGTGAATAACGGGTACATTAATGAGCAGGTTACTACTATGGGCAACTGGGGCACACCTCACCTTGCCCCACCAGGAAGCTGGCATAGGTAAACACCAACTCCCATCTCTCACTGTTGTGGGGTGTTAACTCCCTGGTACTTCTGGATTTTTCCATGCATAGGCAAAGCATGGTCCCATGGGCACAGATCATTCTCAGAGAGTCATGGCAGCCATCAGCATACACAGCTTCTGTCTATAGGTGACCTCTGCGGTGGGCCAGGGGATATGGACAGGGCACCAATAGCACTTGCTATTGGTGGCATGACATTTAACTAGATGAATCCAAAGATTTGGCCAAAGGCTATAAGCTAGAGTCCTATAGCACTGACTCACATTTTAGGACTTAATTGTACTTTGTGTTGTTCTCGTGTGTCATAATTATGTACCTTCAACTGTCATGTAAATTCCCTGGAGTCAGAGATGATGTTCTCTCAGCAGCTGGTAATGCTGGGCACATAGCAGGCCCTCATTACTGCACAACGAATGTAGAAGCAGTAGGTCGGTCCCCTAGATCTTCATCAAAGACCAGACCTAAGCCATTCTGAACTGAAGAGAACCTGCCTCAGTTCAAAGCTGTTCAGGGAGATGGTATCTGTGAACCATCTGGATGATCCAATCTAGCATTCAGTGATTCTCACAATTATGGATTCTCCCATTATTGTTAATCTATAGGTGCATTACCACCAAGCTACTGAGCCTAGTATAGCAGAGTTTAAGATAGTGCAGTACTTAAATACATAAAGATTGGGTCATATGGCCTGAGTTTGAATCGCAGCTCTGCAACTGAAATGATTAATCTAGAGCAACTTGATTACCTTCTCTGTGCCGCAGTTTCCTCATCTATAAAATGGAGCTAATAATAGTGCCTACTTCAAAGGGTTATTGAGTGAGCTTTAAATGAGTTAGCCTTTTATAAGGGCTCAGAAGAATGGCTGGGACATGGTAAGTGATATCAGGGTGATTATTAAATAATGAACTCTTAGTGGGAGTTCTGAAAGACAATAATAAACTTCTACTTAGCCCTTTCTAGATCCCTAAACACTTAATTCAGAAAACCCATTGCATATACAATATTATATGCTAATTGTATGTCAATAAAGCTGGAGGGGGGGGGGGAAGAAAAATGTCTTCATGGGGCTCTTTTTTTAAGCATAGTCTTACAAGAACCCATTGGGGGAGCTCACAGTTGCCCCAATTTTGAAGAATAAGAAATAGAGCAAATCAAAATTATGCAAATAGCAGGTGGAAGACATGGGGAAGGCTCTAACCCTAAAACTCACCACCTTTCTATTATATCATACTGTCAGCAGAAATATTTTAACCAATTCTTCAGTTTGGGAATTCATGAACATCACCTGGAGAGTTGATTAAAACACAGACTACTGGGCCCCACCACCAGAGTTTCTAATTCAGCAGGTCTAGAATGAGCCTGACAATCAGCACTTTTAAAAAGCTCTGAGGTGAAGCTGATATTACTTGTCTGGGGCCACAGTTTGGGAACCACTGCTTTCAGAAATCAATTCATATGACAATCAGAGCAAGAAATTCAGCTCTGGCTGGTGGCTCACATGCTTGGAGCATAGTCCCATACACCAAACAGTTGCAGGTTCAATTCCCAGTCAGGGCACATGCCCAAGTTGTGGGGCGCCTACAGGAGGCAACCAATTAAT
Organism: Myotis davidii; assembly: GCF_000327345.1. Taxonomy (NCBI): domain Eukaryota; kingdom Metazoa; phylum Chordata; class Mammalia; order Chiroptera; family Vespertilionidae; genus Myotis; species Myotis davidii. Next base: position 1,250,803 of record NW_006291567.1, on the reverse strand, counting down.
GTTTCTCTCTTATATTGGTCTCTCCCCCCCTCCCTCTCTCTCTCTCAAGAGAGAGAGGGGGGAGGAAGGAAAGAAAGAGAAAGAAAGAGAGAAAGAAAGAAAGAAAGAGAAAGAAAGAGAGAAGGAAGGAAAGAAAGAGAAAGAAAGAGAGAAAGGAAGAAAACATTCAGCAGTCTTAAGCATCCAGTTAGGTTTTCCCTACTCAGGTTTGTTTCAGAGCTATGCACTTTCTGGTTTACCTGCCCTGTTTCACCATTTTTAAATAAACTTTTCCAAAAAGACTTATTTCTACCAAGCAGCTTTCATTTTGATGATTTTCCCCTGCTATTCCACTTTCATTCCTCATCTAACCCTGTGCTGGAAAAAGCACTGAAACATAAGACCGGAGATTTAGTATCTTGTCTGGCTCCACCACTTCCTAACCCATGATGCCCTGGGGACATTTACTCATCAGTAAAGTAGGGATATTTGATTTTTGCTCTGCCGATCCCACAGCAAGATGATATATGTGAGCATAGTTGACATGAATGTCACATGGCCACACCAGAATTTGTATCCCATGATTGATATCTGGAGGAGTTTGCTCTCCCTACTTTTGCCAGTTGTATAGGCAGCAGTTCTCAAAGTGTAATCTCTGAACCAACATTGCCTGCGAGCTTGTTAGAAATGTCAAATCTCAGGTCCCACCCCGGCACTACTACATTAGAAAGCCCTGGGAAAGGGCCCAGAAATCTGTGTTTTAACAAGCTCTCAAGGTGATTCTCATGTACATTCCCTGGTTTTATGATTTTGAGCACAAAATTCAGAGGTAGGTACAAATCCTTGCTTAGACACTTCTTTGAGCAAGTTACTTATCTCTCTGAGCCTCAGTTTCTTTTTTTTTTAAAGTTTTATTTTTTTAATATATTTTTATTTATTTTTTACAGAGAGGAAGGGAGAAGGATAGAGAGTTAGAAACATCGATGAGAGAGAAACATCGATCAGCTGCCTCTTGCACACTCCCCACTGGGGATGTGCCCGCAACTAAGGTACATGCCCTTGACTGGAATCGAACCTGGGACCCTTGAGTCCGCAGGCCGAAGCTCTATCCACTGAGCCAAACCGGTTAGGGCGAGCCTCAGTTCCTTGATCTAAGAAATGTGGCTAAGACTAGACTCTCCCTTTCACAGAATTGGTTGAGAAGCTTAAGAGAGTGAATGTATGTAAAGCACATAGGAACCTGGCACATTGTATATTTTATAAAGGTGCCAATATCATTCAATGGGCAAAAGTCAGTCTTTTCAACAAATGGTACTGGGAAAACTGGATATACGCATGCTAAAGAATGAAGTTGGACCCTTATGTTACACCATATACACAAAATGAACTCAAAGTAGATTAAAGGATCTAAACATAAGAGCTAAAACATTAAACTCTTAGAAGAAAACATAGGGGGAAATCACAACATTGGACTTGGCTATGATTTCTTAGATATAACAGAAAAAGCACAGGCAACAAAGTAAAAATAGATAAATTGGGCTTCATTAAAATTAAAACCTTTTGTGCAAGAGAAGACACTATTAAGAGAGTGAAAAGACAACCCACAGAATAAGAGAAAATATTTGTAAATCATAGATCTGATAAAGAATATCCAGAATATATACAGAACTCCTAAAACTCAACAACAAAAAACCCCCAAAAACCCAATTAAAAAATGGGCTAAGGATTTGAAGACATTCCTCCAAAAGAGATATACAAATGGTTAATAAGCATATGAAAGATGATCAACATTACCAATCATTAAGGAAATGCAAGTCAAAACCACAATGATATACCATTTCACACCCATTATCAAAACAACAGAAAATAACGAGTGATGGTGAAGATATAGAGAAACTGGAATCCTTGTGTCTTGCTGGTAGGAATGTAAAATGGTGCAGCCACTGTGAAACAGTTTGGCAGATCCTCAAAAAGTAAAACATAGAACTACCAATATCCCTCATGAACATAGATGCCAAAATCCTCAACAAAATCCTGGCAAATCGGATCCAGCAGTACATCAAAAAGATCATACACCATGACCAAGTAGGATTTATCCCAGGGATGCAAGGATGGTACAATATCCGCAAATCAATAAACGTGATACATCACATAAACAAATTGAGAGAAAAAAACCACATAGTCATATCAATTGATGCGGAAAAAGCATTTGACAAAATCCAACACCCTTTCTTGATAAAAACTCTCAGCAAGATAGGAATTGAGGGATCATACCTCAACATAATAAAAGCCATATATGACAAACCCACAGCCGCCAT
>NW_006291567.1:1240258-1246907 GCF_000327345.1 Myotis davidii | reverse complement strand
CCAAAGACTGAGAAACAGCGATCAGGCTATCAATCCCCAGAAGGGAAGTAGGGGAGGGCGGGGGTAAGGGGAAGAGATCAACCGAAGGACTTTTATACATGTATATAAGCCAAACCAATGGACATGGACAACAGGGGGATGGGAGCATGAGTGTGTGTGCGGGGGGAGGTTGAGGGTTAATGGGGGGGGATAAGGACACATTTGTAATACCTTAACTAATAATAAAAAAAATGAAAAAAAAAACATAGAACTACCAAATAACCCAGCAATTTCTCTCTCTATATATGTATATCCAAAAGAATTGAAAGCAGGGACTAAAACAGATACTTGTACACCAATGTTCAAGGTATTATTTACAATAGCTAAAGGTGGAAACAATCCAAATGTCCGTCAACAATGAATGGGTAAACAAAATGTGGAGTATTATTCAGCCTTTAAAAAGAATGAAATTTTGATACATGCTACAATATGGATGAACATCAGAAACATTATACTAAGTAAAATAAGTCAGACACAAAGGAACAAATATTGTATGATTCCACTAATATGGCAAATTCATAGCAACAGAAAGAATAGAGGTTATCAGAGACTGGGGGGAGGGAGAATGGGGTTGTTTAATGGGTATAGAGTTTCTATTTAAGATGATGAAAATGTTCTGAAAATGAACAGTGGTGATGAGTGCACAAAATTGCAAATATATTTAATGCCAGTGATTTGTATACTTTAAAGTGTTTAAAATGGTAAGTTTTATGTTATGTTTATTTTACCACAGTAAGAAATTCTTAAATAAACACACACATGCATACACACCAATGAAGGAAAACAAGTATCTTACCTTCCAGGGATGTAGCCAAAACATGAAGATGAATGACAAGGAATATCTTGAACATCAGTAAAAGTTCTTCAGGTCTGCCAACATGGCCACACTGCCCGCCAGAGAAAAACATCCTGGAATAAAATAAGGGGAAAATATATCATCACATCTTGCTATAATCACAACAGAGCAATACCAAAAGGTCATTTCCTCAACCAAGGCAAACTGCAATCCTGCTTCCTTTAAATAACTGTAGTTCCAAATCATTGGAATGCCAGGTGGACAGTGGCTACAAAAAAGCAAAACCTATGTTTGTTAGGGGAGGACCACCCAATGGGATATTATATTATGTTAAAAATGACAAGTAAGGTTGTCCATGTGGATTTATGGAAATCATCAACACGTGCAAAATATCAAGAAGAAATTAAAAACACAAAATACTGCATATATAGGGTGTCCCCCCAAAATGTATATACACACTTTATTTTTTCAAATATATTTTATTGTTTTCAGTGAGGAATGGAGAGAGAGAGGGAGAAACATCAATGATGAGAGAGAATCATTGATTAGTTGCCTCCTGCATGCCCCACACTGGAGATCGAGCCTGCAACCAGGGCATATGCCCTAATGGGTAATTGAACCGTGATCTCCTGGTTCACAGGTTGCCGTTCAATCACTGAGCAACGCTGGCTGGGCTGTATACACACACTTTAAATTATTATAAAGGCAGTGTTTATTAAAATGCATTTAATTTTCAAAACTGAGCTATAAGCTGGTAAAGTGTGTATACATTTTTTGGGACACCCTGTGTAATTATTACCAAAAAAAGCTAGTTAAAAACTATGCTAAGAATTAGAAGGAATCACAGAATCTTACAAATAATCTACTCCTGTTTATATCTCAGATTATAAAAGGATGGGTACATTGCATTTCCTCTTAATTACATATTAGTTCATTATTATTGCTTCCACTTTTAGTAGTCAAGAGGACAGTCAATATTTTTTAAAAAGCAAAGTTTACATCAGAACTGAATCTAAAAACCTCATTTATTCATTCATTCAGCAGATATTTATTGAAGGCCAACATTCATCAGATGAGATGTGAGGTCTGAATAGGAATTAACTAGATGAGATACATGTGGTGGAGGTAGGACAGGGGCTTAGAGGAGCTGCTAGGCACACAGAATTAGAATTGCAAATGCTGTCTGTGTCTGTTCCTCTCACAGCAGGAGGCAATGACAGCCCAATGAGAAGGCTTCCTCTATGTGACCACAGGGGAAGTGGCTGGGACAGTCCAGGCTGTGTGTTCTCAGCTGGTAGCGCTCCAGGCCACAGGTCACCCATGGACCCTGCCAACTCTGCCTTCTACCAAATTAAGATAGAGTGTGTGTGCAGCGGTGAAGACTAAACAGAGGAGTTCACAAGTCCTGGCTACTCAATGTCTGAGTGACATTGGACAGGTTATGTTAAATGGCCAAGATTCCCCATTTAGCAAATTGTAATAAGAGCACAAACCTACCTGATAGTGTTGTCGTGTTAACAAGAGATCTTTGCATAATGGCTGGTACCACGAAGGCACTATAAATGCTAGCTGTACTCTTCACTCATTCAGTCAAATAATATCTATTTTGCACCTAGTATGTACAGGGTCAGAGAGTTCAGGGATTATAGGGTTGAGGGCATAGAAAGATTGGGATAAATCACAAATTTTTAGTCTCAAAGAAAAGTGGGCAATTTTTAAGAATCCTATAATTTATAGCCATCACCAGTACCAGGATGGTGATACTTTGCTGGTCTCAGACCAGGAGGTAAATCCTTCTTCCAAAGAGGGCTTACATTTTTTAAATCAATAAATTGTTTCATATTAATCTCTCTCTATAAAAACCTAATATGCAAATTGTCCCCTTGAGAGTTTGACCAGGAGTCCGGGAGTTCAATCGCTTGCTATGATGTGCACTGATCACCAGGGGGTGGTGCAGAATGAAGGAAGGCCCCAGCTAGCAGCAGGAAGGCCCCAATCAGCCATGATCAATGGCCTGGCCTAGGGACCCTACCCATGCAAGAATTTCATGCACCAGGCCTCTAGTATATTAATAATATACTACATTAATATATTGTAAACTGCCTGCGGTTTGTTGTTCCTCTTCAGCACTTTTATCCTCTCTCTCTTCATAATGGCATATTATTGATCCTCCCAAATGAGTCACTCAAAAGAGAATGCTAATATAGTTGTGCAAAAATATAGCAGTGTCTCTCTGGAGGAAAATGTGTCTGCTACAGCTACACACAATATTGATGAATCTTAGACATAAAAGAATGCACATTGTACATGATTCCATTCATATGAGGAAGAGAGAAGGGGTGTAATAATTAGGAGTGGGCACAAGGGGGCTTCTGTTACATGGATGTGTTCAGTCCCTGAAATTCACTGAATTGTACACTTATAGGTAAATCATAAAAAGTTTCATTAAAAAATTAAAAAATTAATTTATATCTTATTTCTGAACTCAGTTCCCCTGAGAATTGTTGAGAGAGAGAGAGAAAGAGAGAGAGAGAGAGAGAGAGAGAGAGAGAGAGAGAGAGAGAACATTGATCATTGCCTTCTGTACTTGCCCTGACCAGGGATCAAACCCAATCTAGGTATGTGCCCTGATGGGGAATCAAACCCAAAACTTTTCAGTATATGGGCCAACACTCAAATGAACTGAGCTACACTGGCCAGGGCTGCAAACATATTCTTGAGTTTTACCAACTTCTAGGGTAGGACCTAAGTGGCATATAAAATATTGTCAGTTAAATTAGTCATGGTACACAGTGACTAGTTATTATGGGCTAAAGCTTGGGCCTCTGATCAAAATAAACCATGCCTTTCATTGAAGAGAGCTTGTACTCCACTCTCAAATGAGGGCAAGAAATGCCAGAATGAAGGGTGATTCCAGCCATCATCCTGAAAAGAGAATAAGGATCACGAAGAGCATAGTACAGCCCAGCTGGCATGGCTCAGTTGTTGAGCATCAACCTATGAAACAGGAGGTCACAGTTTGATTCTCAGTCAGGGCACATGCCCAGGTTGCAGGCTCAATCCTCAGTGTGGGTCATGCAGGAGGCAGCAAATCAATGATTCTCTTTCATCATTGATGTTTCTATCTCTCTCTCCCTCTCCCTTTCTCTCTGAAATCAATAAAAATATATTAAAAGAAAGAGCTTAGTACAGACAAGGCATCATTGAAAAGATTGCTTTCAGTTGTTAAGCCTGAAATATGTTTCCTCAAAGCTGAATATATACTTCATAATCAGAAAAGTGTTATGGTATTTGAAGTAATATAGCTCCTATTGCCTTTTGCATAAACTAGAGAACATCCTGTTAGGTCATAAGGTCCCTAGGATCTTTGATCAAAGAGAGAAATCTGTGGCTTTTTAAACTCTTATTCATTATACATTTAAGACATTTTAATCTTTTCAGCTGGAACTTTTCTTCATCTTCTGGTGCAAGTTGGATTGACTTAATGCTGTCTAGGTAATCAATAAAAATGATTTGAATAGTTACTGGTTCTTAGCAAATTTTTAAGGTGGTAAGGACGGCTGGTGAGATAGCATCAATTACGGAGAAAACTATTTGCTAGCATTTAAATAGTGAAATCTAGACCTTGACACTAGACAACTTCTCATTAAAGATTATCCCAGAATTATCTTGGTCCAGGGCCCCCTTTTATGGTTGTGGACTCTTATGTAAGTGGCAACTTCTAGGATTGTATAGTGCACAAGCTACATGACTGTATGCCATGGCCCTGCTTGTAACATTCTAAGAAATTGTTCTAGAGCTCTTCAATTTTATTTTAAATAGTATCACTATCATATTTTAAAAATCTGTATCATATGTGTAAGCTTGAATGGCAATGAATGATAAATCTATCTTTAGATATAGAATAAAGAATAAGATTAAAAGGAGGAAATAATTTGATACCATTGTAGGACAGGTCTGGGTGAGATTTACTCTGTTACCTATAGTCAATGGCTGCTGTGATGAATGCAATAATCAATATTTTTACTTGAATAATAAGACAGATGATAATTCTTCCCTGTTTTCTAAAAAAACTTTATGCCTTTGAGATATTTACATTGAGTCTTAAGTGCTGGCTAGCAAGACTAGCACAAGGGGAAATTAAAAAGGGAGATAAATGAAGAGGTTCTCAGTACAGGTAAAGCAAGAACTAAAAGGTGAAAAAGCAATTAACTTGGATCATTCAACTGTCAAGAAGTCAGAGAAATTCAGGGTTGTTTTGGATTTTTTTAGAGTCTTCGGTTTCATTACTTTTTTAAAAGAATCAGGAAACTTAGTAAAAGCATAATTAAATTTTGATTGAGTTCTTAAGACCCTGATACAGCAAATATCTCAGAAAAAAATGTCTTCAGTGTTCCAGGAATATGTTAGGTTAAATTATTTTGACCAAACCTTCTGGTAAAGACAATAAAAAAGCATTTTCTTAAACATATCAAAGACTTGACAAGATAGAAAAGAGTCACCAGGCCAAAGGTGAAGCCAAAGCAGGAACTCAGAAGGGTAATATATGCAAAGGAGCTGCTTTTGCCTGAGAGGATGAATCTACTGAAGCAAACTTGAGCTCCAGATATGAAATACAAAAGAAAAGTTCAAAGACATGAAGAAAAGTTTAGCATATACTTAAATAAAATTCAAAGAGGAGAGGATAAGTCAGAGCCAATGTTTGAAATGATAATAACTGAATGACCCCAAACTAGTGAAAAGCACCTACCCACAGATTCAGGAAGCCCAAATAGTCTCTACAATAAATAAAAGAGATCTTCAGCTAGACACAAAACAGTGAAATTGAAAAAAAAAAAAAAACACAACAAAGACAAAGAGAAAATCTTGAAAGTAGCCAGAGAAAACAAGACAGTTAATCTTCAAAGGATTGGATGTTAGACATCTATTTTCTCAGAAGCAACAATGGAAGCCAGAAAACAAACAAAATTGTTACCTTGTTCATTGCCTTCAAATCTTTACTGAAATAAATCCTAAAGGATATATTCAGGCAAAAGTTGTAAGATATGAGATGCAACAAGGAATAAAGAACAAAAAAAGCAGTTAGTATGTGACCAGGCCCATTCCTAACATTTGAAATTTAAAAAGAGATCCAGTTTGCCCTTATTCGTCCACTGAGCCTCTTTCTCAAACCATAAGAGGCTTTGTTCATATGTATGAACACCCCAACCCGTGTATCCAAAACCCCCTATCTCCTAAAAGCAGTGTCATCCTTTATACAACTGGCAACATGGCTTGCCCTGGATAAGAGGCTTGTGCAGGTCCTGGAAATAGGTACATAATGTTTGGATAGGGAATTCTAGGGTCCTGGATTCCCAGAGCATGATCTAGAAGCAAGGGTTAGGAGAGAGGAAAGCAGGTTCCAGGTGGGAATGTCTTCTTTGTCTCATAGACTTCTCACTCTCTAGAGAGGTGTATGACTAGGGAAGGGCCAGAGAGAGGACCTATAAAACATGAGACACAGGCCAGAGACCCCCATTGCCCAGAGCTAAGGATGGCACTAGATATAGGTAAATCCAAATGAACTGACCATATAAAATATCTATAATAATAAAAGGGTAATATGCTAATTATACTAAACATCCTTCTGGGCATCCTCCCTTCCAGACAAAGCTGCAGTGGGCAGGGGCCACAGCAGAGGCAGCAGAGACAGCAGAGGCCCCCAGCCGCAGTGGCGGTGGGCAGGGGCTGCGGCAGAGGCCCTTGCACAAATTTCATGCATTAGGCCTCTAGTCTACACTAATAAAAGAGAAACATGGTAATTGGCGTACGACC
>NW_006291567.1:1207481-1238878 GCF_000327345.1 Myotis davidii | reverse complement strand
CCCTCTGCCACCCGGGAGCAGGCCTAAGCCAGCAGGTCGTTATCTCCCGAGGGGTCCCAGACTGCAAGAGGGCACAGGCCGGTCTGAGAGGGACCCCCCCTTCCCCCGAGTGCACAAATTCCAGGATCTTTGTATTATCTTAGAGGAGACTAAAGCTATTGATTATCTTTAGACATTGAAAAGGTCAGTAAACATTGTAATTTCTATAGTAGCTACTAAAAAATAAAAGTGAACTATATAATTTTCTAACTAATGGAGGAGGGAAAATGGATTTCAGAATATTTAGTCAATCTGAAAGAAGGGAAGAAAAATAAAGAATGGTTAGGAACAATAAAAGATGGTAAATTTAAGCACAATACAAATCAATGATTCATTAAATATAAATGGACTAAATTATTCAATTAAAAGGCAAAATTATCAGACTGGAAAAAAATAAAAAATCCAACTATATATGCTAAATATGCTATTTACAAAGACAACTAGAACATGATACAGAAAGTTGGAAAATAAAAAGATGGAAAAGATATGCAATGCCAAAAGAAAACTAATATGTTTATACTAATATCAGACAAACTATACTTTAAAGCATTACCTATAAATCAAATGGTTCACCCATAAAAGGTTCAATTCAATAGGAAGACTGAACAAATTTACATGTGAATGCAACTAATAATATAACCTCAAATACACAAAGCAGTATTTTTTACAGAAATCAAGGAGAGATAGAAAAAATTCAAAATCATATTGAGTGATAGTCATGCATCTGCATCAGCAATAGATAAAATTCAAACTAAAAAGTCACAAAAGATATAGAATATTTCAATATTTAACCAACTTGACTTAAAGACCATAGAGTACATAATCATTTCAAGTGCACATGGAATATTTATGAAAGCCAACCAAGCCAGAAAAGAAGTTTCAAAAATGTTTTTACAGAATTGGAAAAAGAGAAGGAGAATGTTCCCTGACCACAGCACAAGTTGTCACAACAAAAATTAAATTGTTATTAAGTAAATAACTTATGTGTCAAAGAAGAATTCATAACATATATTAGAAAATATTTGACTTGATCAATAATAACAACACCATAATTAAGACAGGGGATAGAGTTAATGATCTTTAGAGTGAAATTTATATTTTAAATGTACATATTAGAAAAGAGAAAGGCTTAAGATTAATAAGTTAAACTCCTCGGGAAGATTTAAAAAGAACAGCAAAATAAACCCAAAGGAGAAGAAAGGAAATAATAAAAATAAAAGCATGAAATAATGATACAGGAAAAAAACATAAAACAACAAAGGTTATTAACAAAGCCAAGGCTGTTCTTTGTAAAGACAATTCTGGCAAAATTAAGAGGAGGGGAGGAAGGAAGGAGGGAAAGGGAGGGATGAAAAGAAAGTGTAAACAAATAACCAATAGAAAGAATTTCAAAAGCAACTTAACTGAAGGTGCTATAAAAATGATAAAAGGATCTTAGGGACAACTTTAGTAATGTTGGAATCTAGATAAAAATGGGCAAATTCTTAGAAAAATATCTTACCAAGAAGTAATCAAGGAGAAAGAATAAACCTGAATAGACATCTAACCATTAAAAGTCTCAAAAATTTTCCCACAAAGAAAACTATAGGCCCAGATGTTTTCACATTTGCTCTATCAAATACTTAAAGAATAAGAATTCCAATCTCACAAGAACTCAAAAACTAGGAAAAGAGCATAGCCTAACTCATTTTTATCAGGCTAGCATAACCCTGGTGCCAAAACCTGACAAGGAAAGTCTTCACAGTTTTACCCATTTTATAAATCAAATGAGACTATTTACAAAATTCTCTGGAATGCTCACAAAAATGTCTAGCAGCAATTTTTAATCTTGTAAATTGGGGTCATTTGAATAAATATAGGACAAAATGAATTATTTTGAACTTCAACAACAACATTTTTGGAAGATGAAGTCACCAAGAACTAAAGCCAACAATGCTGTAGTAAGATAAACAGCATCCCATATGAAAGAAAAAAAATACCACAAAAACAAACAAAAAAACCCACAAAACAATGTCCTAAAAATGACAGAAACTGGGTTAACTGGTAAGTGCTGGATATGAACTCCCAAATGGCAGCTTTGTATGTCATTTTTCATAGCATAAAGTAAAGTCAATGGTGAACTAGACAGGATGATTGTAATATAAAGCTTTCACATCTCTAGAAGCAAATGGAAGGAAAATTATTTGTTTGGTCTTTACAGTGTAAAATGATTTTCTTAATAAGCATTAAGTGCTTTCTAAAGGGAAAAAGTAGTTTTATTCAATAAAACAAGCGAATCAATATCAGACATCAAGATTAGAAGTAAAATATGCCATTAAAGTAAATGAATATTCATAAAACCTTGTGAAAGGTGTTATATTCTTCAACTCCCTTGCTTATCTCCAAATTTCTCCTACTTGCAATCTACCATCCTCGATTACCCATGTGCAAATTACCCAAGGCAAAATGAAAGCCTACTTTATCTCCCTTCACTCTTCAGGATCCTCTCCCAATGTTCGTAGTAAATGTGTTCAACAACACAAACAAGCAGAAATAGCCTAGGATACAAGAGCATGAATGGTAGAGCCATATGCCTTTCTTCAAATCCAAGCTCCACTACTTACAGTGTAACCTTGGCTTGTTCCTTAACCTCTCTGGACCTAAATTCTTCATCTGAAACAGTGGAGGTAATGACTGGATCTACCTCATAAGGTTCCCGTAGAGATGAAATGAAGTAATATATTGAAGGTCCTAGTATAGTCAAGAAATGTTAATACAAACATAACTAAAAGATAAGTTTACAGTAAATGGGCTAACTGTAAATAGATTTTAGAATTATTTTCTGCAGTCATTCATCTGTAGAAACCTGACAAGGAAAAAACCAATATCTATTGAGGTGCTATTATATGAAAGGTACTATGCTACAGACTCGAGATATAATAAACAAGACAGATATCTCTCCTGTGTGCAAGAGCTCACAGCCACTACTTAGATTAATTGGCCATTGATGTGGCCAAATAGTGATTTTTTTAAAACTTAAAAAAATGTTTCTGCATGCTTTTTCTTCATGGTCCATGAGACTCATCTTGGCCTGAAAACAAAACAAGGCACCAGAACACAATATCTTCTTCTATATAGACTTGGTCTCCACCTCACCCTAACTCCCACAGCATGCAACTCTACCCACAGCAGGCACTCAGAATATATTTTTAAATTTATTTGGTTCCAAATCAGTTGCTGCACAATAATTCTATAAATAAGTAGAGAAGAAAATAGCAGACTCTCTTTAAAAGCATCCTCAAGGTATTGATTTGTAATGGGGTGATGGGAGCAGGGATGGGACAGAAGTACATGGTTTATATCATTAGAAGATCACATTTGAGAGGCAGTGAGGTACTAAGGAAAGCAAACCACCCACCAATATTCTGTGCCCTTTCTTGCTTTTGTCATCACTCTATGCCAACTCCTGCTTCAAGTTCCAGCTTGGACATTCACTAGTTGTGTGACTCTGCACAAGTATTTTAACATTGTTTATAGCAATAACTCATTAGCATTTATTGTAATAACTATATGTTTTTATAATCTAAACAAGAGGCCCAGTGCACAAAATTCATGCATGGGGGAGGGGAGGCTACCTCAGCTTGGCCTGCACCCTCTCACAGTCCGGGACCCCTCGGGGGATGTCCACCTGCTGGCTTAGGCCTGATCCCCAATCCTAAATTGGCAGGCAGACACCCCTCTCGCAGTCAGGACCCCCCTCACTCCTTACCACCTGCCTGCTCGCTCCTTACTGCTCAGCTTGCTGCTCCTTAGTGCTGATACAGAGATGGGAGAGGCTCCCACCACTGCTGTGCTTGCCAGCCATGAGCGCAGCTTCTGGCTGAGTGGTGCTCCCCCTGTGGGAGTGCACTGACCATGAGGGGGCAGCTCCTGCATTGAGCATCTGCCCCCTTGTGGTCAGTGTGCATCATAGTGACCAGGCGTTCCAATTGTTCTGCTGTAACGGTCGCTTAGGCTTTTATTATATAGATGGAACTACCTGACAGTCAGTGTGCCTCCCTGAGGGGTCCTGGATTGCGAGAGGGTACAGGCCAGGCTAAGGGTCCCCACCAGTGCATGATCAGGGCCAGGGAGGGACACGGGAGGTTGGCCAGTCAGGGAGGGACTGCGGGAAGGCTCCAGGGAGTATCCAGCCCATCTCGCTCAGTCCCGATCCACTGGACCCCAGCAGCAAGCTAACCTACTGGTTCGAGTGTCTGCCCCCTGGTGGTCAATGCATATCACAGCGAGCAGTTGAGCGGTCTTAGCATATCATTAATATATTATGCTTTAATTGGTTGAATGGATGACCAGACACTTAGCATATTAGGCTTTTATTATATAGTATTATAATAGGATAATTATAATTTAGAATAATTATCATAAGTATTTGTATTGTTATAAGATTTATATTATTTATACCAATGAAGTCCCAGAAATAACCACTATTTATGAGTCTCAAAGGAAACAGGAAATATACATCAATAGTGGCTTCAGAATTTCTATGTAGAAGGGAGTTAGGAGCAGAAATCTCATTGGGAGGAGCCTTTAGAAGCTGCTGCACACAACACTTTAGGTAAGAGAGAGAACACTTAAGTGTTTTATTTCAAAACAGAAGAAGAGCTGTTGGAAATAAGGAAGCCAGTCCAGGGAGAAAGAAAGGGGAAACAGTGAAACAAAATCCCTAAGAGTTCTATGTACTAGTAAATGATCACTCTCCTTCCCTAGATTTTACTGCACTATGTCATTTCAAAATCTGTACCTACAAAAACAGTGGGATTACAGAAAAGAAACCGTTCAGCCATGGAATCCCCAAGGAAAAGAAAATGTCTGAAGAGAAGAAGGCTCCAAGTGGGTGGGAGTGAGGAGTTAAAAACAAAACAAACAAAAAAGTATACAGCAGTTAAGGGGGTGGGAATTTGGAATGAAGGAGAGTAATTTGAAAGGGAAAAAACACACAACCAAACAGTTCATTATTTCTACATTACCTCTTAGAAATAGCCTCACTTACCTGACAGGAAGTTCAGGAGGAAAGATGGAGAAATTCTGCACAAATCTGAAAACAAAGAAAAGAAAAAAAATAGATGAATGGAAAGTGGACCTTTTTAGCACCATAATGCTTCAATACTACAGTCAGCTCATCAAGCAGAGGCTGTACAGAGTCCTCTGCTATATACCAAGGCTTGAATTAGGCAGCAGAGTTACAAAAGAAACAGAGGATGCAAACCCTGCTCTTAAGGAAATATTACAGACTGGAAAACAAGCCAAAGCCAGTTTGGGGGCTGACCTTGTTAATGCCTTAGTAGCATTGTATTATTGCTCAGTCTCAGGCTTCATTAACAGCATCACACAATGGTATCCTCTCATGTGAAATATAAACATAATAATTTTTAAATCAAGATTTGCAAGAAGAAACCATCTACAGGGTGATCTTGGAACCAACTAAAAACAGACTGTTATGACAAAAGTTCAATGCTCTAGGAGGAATCCAGAATATAAATTCAAAGAAGAAATAAGGAGTCATGGTGAGTTTCTATTGATCACAATGTGTTCTTTAAGAGAAACAAAAGGAGTAGTTCTTAGTAGATTAAAGTCCAATATGCCAGAGAAACTTCATTAAGCAATGTTTAAAAAAGAAAAAAATTAAGGCCAAGCATGTTGTCCTGTCCTAGAATGAACAAATTACAAACACATGTCCCAGTGCTCAATGTAGAACGAATGTAGAATTAACAACTGAAAAACATTAAAATAATCAAACAAACTAATCAACTGTGACTTGAATACAGAAATAATTGCACTCCACATTTGGGTGAATAAGGATTTTCTACATAGATATTTTTTATGAAATTTCACAACTCAAGCACATTGCCTCTTCCAAAACCTTATTGATAACCACAAATAACCACACTTAATATTTCCCAGTACTCCAGTTTATTAATAAACGACACAAGACTCTCTTTGCCCCTTTGGACCACTTTCAAGTAGAAAAACAGAACAAGTAACAGTGAAATGTATTGCCCTCTGGATGAAAAAATGTTAAAAGCTTACTAGTATCCAAAGCTGGAGAACATGTGGGAAAATGAAGCCTTATATACACTATTGGTGTAAATGTAAACTTTGAGAGAATAGTTTAGCTATGTTTCAAAATTTTAAATGTGCATACCTCTTGATCAGAATTCTAATTGCAGAGATGGTCCCTACAGAAATATTGACACATATACCCAAAAAATATACACACATTGTCATTGCAACTTTAAGTGAGGGGGAAAGAAAGCCTAAGTATCCATCAGTAGATGAATAGTTAAATGAATGATGGTCTATCCATATTATGGAATATATTTAATGCTTTAAAAATGAAGTTGGCCTATATGTATTGACATATAGAGATTGTCAAATATAAATCAAATGAAAAAAATCAAGTTTATTAAAATATATATTAGAGTATGTTAAGCAAAACTGTACCTATACATTTGGATACATTCACACTTGTCACTGTATACATAAGCATATTTTATACAGTGACAAGTGTGAATGTATCCAAAAAAGCCTTGAAGGAACCCATGAAGCCTCTACAGATAGAAGTGTGATGGAGAAAAAGGATAAAGCCCAATTTTTCCTCCATGGAACACAGACATGTATTCATGTCTTACTTATACAATTAAATATATTTCTTCTAGAAGAGAAAAGCAGAACAAAGGGAGAGCCAAGCCATTCAGGTTCTCCAAACAGAGCTCCTAAATCAAGCTCAGAGGGAGGCTAACTGGGAGGTAATGCCATCACTTGCTCAGCTGATGCCATCTCCCCTGGCCCTGCTCTAACCCAATTAGAAAGGCTCCATTGAAAGCCCTAGGATTTCTGGTATCAGAGCCAAGAAACCAACTTTCTAGCCGGGAAGCAGGAACTCACTTGAGCAAGTTGTGGAAAAGAATGTCAAAAGCAATGATGTGAAAATGTCTGATGGACACAGAGGCCTAAACTTAATTAAAGAACTATACATCTTTCAGCCTGTGGATGCCTCCTTGTCACTACTGCCACCACACACCCACAAACCTGTATCTCCTAAAAAACTAAACAGGAATCAGGATCCGATCAGTACTAGCACTCCAGTAACAAAACATAGTCACTGCCAATTTTTGGACTTCTTACATCATTGAAAGAAAAGGGCAAGTCAAAAAAGGAACCATATGGACTTATGTAAGACATGGCAAGGAACAGAGAAGCTTCTCAGAGAAGAACGGCAAACTAACCAATTGCTAGGATTAACTGAAACCTCCCCCAGTTGAGGTCTGCCCCAAAGTATGACATCAAGGAGGCTAGAAATGCATCCAATTTCCTCTATTTACCAAGCTGGCTAACACCCAGGGCAATACCAGCGTGACCAGAAAAAAAAGGTGAAGGGGGGAAAGGGGACAATCAGACTCTACAAGTGGTTTGGGTGGGAAGGAAATTAAATCTGTATGTACTTAGAGCTCTCCAGTATAGAGGAAGCTCTCAGAAAAGCTGTATCCAAGAACCAGAACTCCTGTGCTCGGAAGCCCTGGGTGTCATCTATGGGGGCCATATATCCTGGGGATAATGAACAAAACAATGAGCAAAATACTACACAGGTAACAGCAGCCACAGGCATTTGTCCCACTGCCTTGTGGTAATGTGATGCCGCCCCAGGATCAACCAAAGACAAACCCAGTGACATGCAGCATCCTGGAGGGTTCACCACTTCATTTAGAACCTAATGATTAATTAGTGGCCCAGATTTAGAGGCAGAGTCTCTCCTAGTTCCTGGCAATATCACTGATACCATAGAAGAAAGGACTAGAAGAAAATGAGGCCTTGAAAATTGGGAATGGGGACAGATATACTCAAAGAGAAACTTCTCCACCATGGTAGGAAAAGCAAATTGCATAGATAGAAATGATGGTGAAGGTTAGGCTGTGGACATATACAGGAAATGGTTGGGGATATGCAGGTTCTTGACTGTAGAGTGGCAGGTATGCCATTGAGGAACAAATAAGAGTGGTTCTAGAACAGTGGTTCTCAACCTTCCTAATGCCGCGACCCTTTAATACAGTTCCTCATGTTGTGGTGACCCCCAATTTCATGGTTACAGATTGAACATAATGAAAGCATAGTGATTAATCACAAAAACAATATGTAATTATATATGTGTTTTCCAATGGTCTAAGGCGACCCCTGTGAAAGGGTCATTCGACCCCCAAAGGAGTTGCGACCCACAGTTTAAGAATCGCTGTTCTAGAACTTTGTGGTGGCCCCATTACTAATGAGACCCTGTCTAATAGGACCTTTACCTGCACACACTGGTTTGTTCAGTCCTGGATGCCATGATTCAAGAGGAGTTAAATTGTGAGATGACTCTGGAAAACCAAAGCTAATTTATTCAACAGACACTTACTGAATGCCCACTATGTACCAAAAACATGGCCACTATGTATGGTTGTGCAGGTTGCGCTCTGCACAAGGGCATTTGACCAAGAGTACCATTAGAATCTGAATCCAGAATGCCAGGCTTTCTGGAAGTGCCATATGAACCAGCTGTGAGCTCTGTCACAGGTATAACGGGAGCTGTGAACTAGTTTTTTTTTTGATCCAGGAAAATTTCCTCAAGGAGGTAACAGTTATGCTGCCTCCTAAATGATGTGCAACTCCGTTTGTGTGAAGAAATGGAAAAGAACATTCCAAAGCGAGGAAATGGCCTAAACCAAGACATGGAGCCAGAGACTGGCATTAAGTGGGCATGACTCAGAATCAGTTTGATGTTGCTGAAGCATAAAGAACAAAACAGTCACTGGCCAGAAGGTACCATGGAGATATGGAGCAGAA
Organism: Myotis davidii; assembly: GCF_000327345.1. NCBI lineage: Eukaryota > Metazoa > Chordata > Mammalia > Chiroptera > Vespertilionidae > Myotis > Myotis davidii. The sequence continues at coordinate 1,229,983 of NW_006291567.1, read as the reverse complement.
ACCTGATGGAACATACTAAAAATATAGTCTGTGAATAGCCTGGGAAAAATCCACTTTGCATGTTAATAGATGGAGGTTGTGATGGCTTATGAATAATATCCACTATGTATACAAGGCACTCACAGAAAGAAAATGGTAACTAGGTATACTCCATCTCTACTATGGGCAGAGATGGTGCCTAAAAGGTGGTTTAAACCACAGCCCAAGGGATTTATTAAACAGCAGGAAGAATGTACTGGTATTGATCATTATTATATTGTAGAAGTGACTGAGAATGCTTTTGGAATTGCTTTCTGAAACATTGAAAAGATGACATATTAATCACTGGCAAGGCTGCCTGCTGAGGTGGAATGAACCAGACCAGGAAAAACAGCTGATGGACCTCTTGCAACTGTTGGTACCAGGCTGTTTTTCTGCAGCAATGAAAGCTTTATTTTCTCTCCTCCCCTTTCTCCTGTCTTCTCTTTGTCTCTTCCCTTCTTCTCCTCTCTTTCATCCTACACTTTCCATCTTTCCCTTCCCTCCCCTTACCTAGCTTGAGACTTGCCAAACATACTCCAGGGACTAGAATTTTGCTGGTTACCTCTGCCCAGAGCTGAAGAAGAGAGAACAATATTAAAGACCACCTGGTGAGAAATCCACCTTCGAATGACTCCATAATCAACAGACCCAACCCTCTTAGTGAGGCAACCACAGCCCTCCACCCTACATGTTGGAAGTAAAGTGTTTCAAAACAGCATGACTTTCTTTAGGGTGTAAATAGTCACCACCTTAAAAGTAAGTACACATGCAAGAACATACCAATTACTTCCTTTTCAGAGCATTAATTTGCTATTTCACAAAAATTCCCACATACTTGATTTTTTAAAATGCAAGTCTTACATTAAGCTTCATTCATACAAAGTTAACTAGAGGTAAACTTTCTTCCATTTATATGAAAACACTTTATCAGGAAAACTGAATTTACATAATTACTGCAACCTTAAATCAACCTCAATTTCCATGCCTGATATTTTTCTAATTAACTCTTAACTTCTCTTTCCACTGGAAAGCAACAAATACTGAGCATTTTCCTCTATTTAAGCTGTTTTGATATTTATTGTCAATAATGAAATAAAATACAACCAAAAAATACATATATGAGAAAGAAACAAACAATTGTACAAGTAGGATGGGTCCCACCAAGTAACTAAGAAAACCACCATGTCAGTTTTTCCTTTGTTAAGTTTTTGTTGTATATTTGACACTTGGGCTAGAAATTAAAATTCTTCTGTTTCCAAATTTATTTGCCACTTGAGTTGTACTAAACACTTAATTGCTTCTTAGTCTAATCCAGTGAGAAAAAGATAAGGAAACTTTTACCCATAAAGTTTTCATTGTTCCCACTGTAAATGAGTAAGAAGTGACATTATTATCTAGCCCTATTTGACAGATAACCTATGGAAGATAGGCACTTGGTGATTTATTGATATCATTTTTAAATTCAATGTAAGAACCTCATATTCAACCTCTACACTGTTATGCATCAGTCAACTTTTCCAGCATAAGAAATTACTAGCCCTTTCCCTTTTGTGGTGGATTGCAAAACTGGCCATATATTCTCCCTATCCCAGTATGCCTGTCCATATGCAATGTGACTGCAGCTCTACTTATCAAAAGGTGGTCTTTTTCTCCACCCCTTAATGTGGGCCAGCCTTGCCACTTGCTTTGCCCAATGAGACATTAGCAAATGTGATACTAGCACTAGTTTACAAAGTGCTTGTACATGGAAGTTTGCTCTCTCTTGCTGCTCCTGGAACCTCAAGCCACCATGTAAGCATGTAAACAAGCCTGAACTGGCCTGACAGATGGTGAAAGGCACATGTCCAGTCACTGTCACTGGGCCAACCCCCAAAGACAGTCATCTACTGACAGGCCACTGACTAAAGGTGCTTGAGTGAGCCCAACTGAGACCATCAGGACCATCCAGCTGAGCCCAGCCCAGACTGCAGGCTCCAGAATTGGGAACTAACAAGATGGATGTGGCTTTATTTAAGCCCCCAAATTTGGGGTGTTTTGCTTCACAGAAAAAGCTAACTTGTATACCTTCCTCTTTATTCTTTCTCTTCCTCTCCATCTACCCTTCATCCCCACCTTTCCCCCCAATGCCTCTTGCTTTCTTTTTGTCCTTCTACAATAACTGCAAGTACCCATTTAAGGGCCCACTGGGTATAAGACACTAACCTAGGCTAGTTCTAATTCAAAGCCTGCCTCATTTTCTTCCAACCTACACCCTCTGAAGCCCACATAAGCAGACTCTGCAGACCTTGCATGATCTATGGGCCCCACTCATGAAGTAATTCAGCAAGATATTTCTGGGGACCAGGCCACAGTGTTGACTCTTGGCAGTTGGTGGCCCATCTCTAGGCATTTGCTGGTGATTATCTCCCTGGGAGTCATTTGTCACTGTGACCTGTTGAATGGACTCCTGAGGTATACTCTAGCCAAACCCTCTGTTCCTTGCCACCAGAGAAGTATAATAAGAACATGGACTTTTCAAGCCAAATACCCAAGAGTTAAGGGTTATACCCCTTCTCTTACATGGCTGCCCTGGCTGCCCAGGCTACTTGAGCAGAAAATATATTTATAACTATAGGAAACAACGCACTGTGAGTGCTAAAGCGCTTAGCTTTCCATTTGTTTACTACATGAATAAAAGAAAATCAATAGGCTTATCTTGCTAATGACATCAAATCGCTCAATATAACTCAGAAGCCAGAAAGAAGGTCATTTCTTAAAACGCTTTTCTTCCTCTCCCACATTTAGAGTGTACTTTATCCCCATTCTAACTTATTTTCCCCTGAATGATTTTTTTCAGACTTTTAAAAAGCTTACTTTTACGTCATGTCCTGGAACCTGCCATTTGTGGTTACAGCATTAATGTTTAGAAAGGTCAATTTAGGTGTCGGGGTTGAATAAATGTTCACTTTAAAAATGATTTTAAATGGGACTCTTTCTCCCTCAGAATGCCCTGGAGAAGTTTTCTTCTTTTCTAGGTGCATGTGTAAATGTATTTTGAAACGGAACACCAAAATGTCAGGTGGACAGAGATTTTATAGGATCCCATCAACAAATGTAAATCAGAAGTATATCCTCTGGAGTACATCTCTAAGATTTTTCACAATTTCTCAGTGCAGTTTTCTGGCAAAAGAAAACTGTTTTACCTCAGACATCTTTTAGGTCTCCCTTTCTATGTTCTGTTTATAGGCCTCCCTGTTTGAAGAGAATTATTTTTTCTCCTTCTCACCTGTTCTTGATAGGAATAATGCCTTCCGTTTGTATAGTGATTTATGGTAGACAAGATGCCGTCAGCCCTAACCGGTTTGGCTCAGTGGATAGAGCGTCGGCCTGCAGACTGGGGGGTCCCGGATTTGATTCCGGTCAAGGGCATGTACCTTGGTTGTGGGCGCATCCCCAGTGAGGGGTGTGCAGGAGGCAGCTGATCGATGTTTCTCTCTCATCGATGTTTCTAACTCTCTATCCTTCTCCCTTCCTCTCTGTGAAAATCAATAAAATATATTTTTTTAAAAAGATGCCTTCACATACATTATCCCAGTTTGGACACAAATGTTTACAGAGTAGCTGCCAGGCAAATTCCTAGCATCATGCTAGGTACTGGGGATACACTAAAAAGCAAAATAAATCCTGCCTTCAGGGAGCTTATCATCTATGGGGAAACAAAGATGTGATACAAAAATTAACAGCAAGAAATGCAAAACTGCAACTGTGATAAGTGCCACCAAGAAAAGTGTGTGGACCTCTGAATGAACACAAAGGGATTTGACCTACAGAGTCACAGCAAAGAGGCAGGGAAAGATCATACCCAGTAGCGGAAGCAGTATGTGCAAAGGCACTGTGGTGGGAGGGAGTCCAGCCCATGTAAGGAACTAAAAAAAAAAAGGCCAGAGTGAACAGTACACAGAGGGGTAAGGAAAGCACTCTGAGAAATTAGAGATTAGACTGAAGGAGTAAGCAAGGCTCAAATCACACTGAGGCTTGGTAATCAAGGTGAAGATTCATGTCGTGTTCTGAGAGCAAAGAAAAGTCACCAAAAGAATTTTAAACTGAGTGATGTGTTCACACTTTGATAAGATTGTTTTAGCAGTTGAGTGGAAAATGGATTAGAGGGGGACAGAGTGGAGGTGGGGTTCTAGTTTGGGATTTCTTCTCTCTGCTCTCAAACATTGTTCTGAAAGTCTGAGCTATGATTAACACAAAAATCCAAACTAAAAGGTATAATCAAGGAAAGGGAGACTATAGACTTGTTTATGTCATGTTACACACATGAAGATCTACTGAAATATTACGAAAATTACAGTTCCGAAAAGGGAAGATTCAAAATACTTATACAAGTCAGTTTTCCCTTTGCACCAGGAGTCAGCAAACTTTTTCTATAAAGGATTAGATAATAAATATTACCAGTTTTGAAGGCTGTAGGACCTTTGCTGCAACTACTCAACTCCACCACTAGCAAAACAGTCATAGACAAAAATGTAAATGAATGAGCATGACATCAAAAGGTAACCAGTTCAATTCCCTGTCAAGGCACATGCCCAGGTTGCAGGTTCGATTCCCAGTCAGGACACATGCAGGAGGCAACCAATCAATGTTTCTCCTTCATATCAATGCTTCTCTCTTCTCTCCCTTTCCCTTCCTCTCTCTCTAAAAAAATAATAACATCTCTGGTCAACTCCTACATGTGGATGAATGGTGTTATAAAATGTGCTCATAGTCATAAGAACCTGCTTTGAGGACTCAAAAATAGGATTGGCTGATTCTATCTTTTGTGTGTTTGGAAGGTAGAGGGCATAGAAACATGTTCTACATCAGAGGGACTGAAGGAGATGATCGTGACCTGGAAACCTATTAGAGCCTGTGTGGAGTAGGACTTCTCTCCTACTCTGAAAGCTCTTAATTTTTGAGATATGTAAAAGACCACTTCTCAAGGCATATTTTTGGTAAGGTATTGCAACCCATTAAAGAATGCAAATTTTAGTTACATTGATCATTAACAGATGAATTTGACTTAATCAGGCCAGCTTTGATGGTGAGGGGGGAGACCACAGGCAAGGATGACTGAGGAGGACTCAATGGAGTCAGGCCTGTACAATGTGGGAGCACTAAGATGGGATCCTGCTTTGCTCAAGAGGGCAAAGGGGGAGGGATGAGGAAGAGACTCCTAAGGAGGGGCTTTGCCTACATTATAGGTCTGCACAGCTGGTCCTTAGAAACTGAAAGGCAATGCCATTCTAAGCAATTCTCCTATATCTAGGAAAATCTCCCAGTTGCTAACTGGCCTTCTCATTTTATTATTTTCCCTCCCTCATGAGGATATTCTCTTAAAGCATCAACATTGCCTTCTCCTTTGCTTACGTTGTCTTCAAATGACTACTTGGCTCCACCGGAAGTGGAGTTATTTTTGCAGACTGGATGGTGTGAAGTAGGGTGGGGAAAGCCTCTGATGATGGAAACTCCTCTCTCACCGGAGAATTTGTCTGTGGCACCAAGCCCTGGCCTCACCAGAGCAGAGCCATCCACTTTCTTTTTTTAGAACTATCCTCTTTGACCCGCCCAGTGCTGAGATTTGTCAGTGTGTTTTTCCAGGATACCTGGCAAACAACAACTTGACAAGTTCAATGGTTTTCATTGACTACCCCAAAGGAGTCCTCTGAAAACTGCAAAACTAGACACACAAATAGCCCATAAAAATCATACCTCCCACAAGTGTCTGGACCCTGCCTTTTTCTAAATGACTCCCTCCAGCACTGATGCAGCATGGGTGGCTTTGCAGTATCTTTTAAAATGATTTTTCCAAAACTAAGGTGTTCCAACTAGTGTGGGAGTATTATTTTTCCCCCTTGCAGTAAGAGACCAGCTCTCCAGATAGTTTGGGAAAATGGGAGAAGACCACATGAGTGAAATAACTCCCAAAGCTAATCTCTTGCCACCAGACCCCAAAATCTGCATGAACCATGAAGTGTACTGGGTCCACCTGGTACAAGGTCTGTGACTCATTTTAATACACTGCAGGGAAAATAGTGTGATATTATGTGTGCACCAGTTAGCTAGACCTTGAACTCTACTCTCAGAGGGGTCAGCAAACTTGATAGCAGAAAAGACCTCTCTCCAGAAAGAGCTCCTACAAGTCCTTCTGCCACCCAGACCTGGACCAACAATCCACACTTTGTTAGAGTATATACTGAAAAAACATTCAACTAGTGAAACTAATGACTCAACTAGAATGATAAATACAATGCCAAGGAAAATAATAACATTATTTCATCTGAAGTATAATAGTAATGTAGGTTAGTCTCTGGGATGGATGAACATTATTATAGTAAAAAAAAAGTGTAGGGTGAATATAAAACAGAATCTTCCTGTTAGTCTCCTGGCTTCTCATTGGGAAAAGTTGGGTTGAAAGGAAATGGACCAAAATGGGAAAGTCAGGTTACAGCTAGTGGAATTCTTTGGAAAGCAATATTCAGTAACTTCCTAATTCCTTATGAATTGTCAATAAATATTAACCATAGCAAAGAAAGGTTGCTGCACCCAATCATGAAGCAAATGGCAGAGCGTTTCAAAGAGCATAAATCCCTGCCTTTGAATTCTGGCTTTGCCATTTGCTGGCCCTAAAACCTTGGGCAAGTAACTCAGTTTCTCTGTATGCCTTAGTATCTTCATCTGTAAAATGGAAATAATATCAATACTATCCATCTGCCAGTTATTAGTACACATAAATATGTCAATACATATAATATGCTTAAAACAAGTCCTTGCACATAGCAGATGCACAATAAATAGTAATTATCAGTATCATAGTTAGAAATATAGGTTAAAAACAGTATTTAATGTAAAAATGATCCTGCCTGAATAAAGCTGTAGTGTGCTCATGCAAGTAAAAATGGATGTACAGTATCTCCAAATCTTTACTCTTAAAACTCACATTCAAAAGTATTATGAAGTGATTTTTTTCTATAGTAACAATGCCAAATCATTGGCAAAATTGCCAAAGCGTTTTTACATACAGGATATTGCAGAGAAAAGGGAGGTGTAGCAAGGCAATGAGATATTTTTACTGAGTGACCAATCACAAGTTTCATGATGAAGTAGTCACAGATATTTAAATGCCTCCATCTCTACCTCAAGATTCCTTACCTATAACATGGGAATAATCATATATTTGTGAATGGAAATTCTAATGAAGGAGTAGTGAGTAACTATAGGAAAAGTGCTCAGCTATTAGTGTTTTCACCATCATTAACTTCTCAAGTATGTCAGGTGCTCAGCTATTTGCTTCACATGCCTGGGTTGTAGGTGAAATTGAATGTGCTTCTCCAGAAGACACTGTGCAGGCGGAGGGCCCACTACCCTTTCTGTACCCTTTCCTCCCTGGCCATCCCCACTAGCCCAACCCCTATTCTGCCTCCTTTCCCTGTGTTCTTCTCCTCATTCCCACCCTATCACAAATGTCCCCCAAAATGTAGCTAATATCTACTCTTGATCCCTGAGTGTGAAGGTGCTAATGAGCTTCCAGTCTTAAATGGCATTGGCATTTTAAATCAACTTCATGGTTAAATTAATGACTTTGTCATTTGTTAGAGGAATTTGAGACCTGAGGGAGAAAGTGAGGATGATGTTTGAGGGGCCAGAGCCCCCTTTCAGGGGTTCATTCTCTTGCGGCCAAGGACCTTGCACATGGGTTGTCCCCAGCCTGGCCCAAGTGGAGTGCAGCCCCACAGCATGGAGAGTGAGTGTGCCTGCCATGCTCAGGTGCCTTCCCATTCAATAAATATTTAATGAGTAAATACCACGTGCCAGGCACTACATGAGGGGCTAGGAACATGCTGCTGAGCAAGACAGATACAACTGTGCCCTTCTGGACTGTACATACCAGTGGGGCACTGAAACAAATAAAAATGTAAATGGACAAATATATGAAACAATTATAAATTTTAAAGAAGGCTGGGAAGAAAACACATAAGGAGCTGAATTATATTCTTCAGTGAGACAATGACACAAAAAGAATATGCAACTTGCTCTATATTAAAAATAAGTCAACAAATAGGAAGTCTCTCACTACATGATCATTTCTATTAAGATGTTCATATTGGCAGGAGTCAGGCTTTGTAAACACTCCAGGGAGCCTTACCTCCAAGTGGGGGAACATTCATTTTCATTCAACTTCTCTTCCACTATTTTTTTTTTTTTTTTACTTCTAGAGATGGAACTAGGTTGGACCAGTGCTTTGATATTTTCTCTCAGACCAGTTTCAGATGAAAACATGGAGGAGAAAAGTTTATCTTAAAGGAATCAAAATTACTGTATAATAATTCTAGAACAGAGGAAACCTTCATTTGCTTGTAAGCTATTTAGCTAAACTTAAATGATTAAAGTAGAAAATACAAGCCCTCTAGAGCTGGTATAAAATTGCTTTCTCAATACACCTCAAAATGCCAACTCTGAGGGCAGGATTGGGACTATGAGTGGATTATATTTATTTAATTGCAGTTTTCTGTAATTTCTAGAGTTCTAATGATAAAAATACATTATTTTTAAAGCCAGAAAAAATAAATGTTAAAGGCAGAGTGAATTTTGTGTTTTTTATCTACCAAGTAACAGCAAAACAAAACTATACTAAAGCATTATTAGCTGCTCAATAGAATCTGCATTATTAGTAACAAGTATTAAGTACAAAACTAAAGTGAGGAAGTAGATATAAAGTGTGGGTGGTGGTGACAATTTTTGAGAGGTGGCCTATGAAAACATCATGAGAAGTGGACATCTGAGCCTAGACCTGCTAAAGGAGGTCAGGGAGTGAGCCAGGATGCTCGCTGGAGGATAAGGACTGCAGACAGAAGACACTGTGCCCTGGAAGAAAAATCCATGATGGACTGTTTACCCAGACATGCAAAATTGCTTCAGACAGGAATCAGTCTGGACTTAATGAAACCAACGAGTCAGAAGAAAATTAAGTGATAGGTTGGCATGGCATTGAGATAAGAAATGACAGCCAAGGCCTAGTAAATGCAGGCTATAGTTGGGCAGAATTCTAAATCTTCTATTTGTACTAATTCAATCCCTGCAACAACATGCTTAGGGCACGTATTTAATTTAATGCTCAGGAAGGGTACCTGAAAGTTAAATGAAACATTATTAATGCAGAAAAAAACAGGCATAAATCAGGGATGCCCTAGGCAAACTGGAATATGTCATCACCCTACCCAGAAGGCATACTATTAGAACTGCTTTATAGAAAAGGAAGCTGAGGCATAGCACAGAGAGGTCACATAATTTGCCTGAGGTCACAGAGGTACAAGATTTGAACTTAGCCAGGCTTCAGAGCCCATACTCTCGATGTCTACACAGTATTACCTTTCTGTGTTTTGTATACTATAAAACTCCTGGTGCTAAAACCTGGGTTATATTTATCATCAGGAATAGGAGATTAAGCTGGAAAAAAAAAACACACCAGCTTCTAGAGTTAAATACCAAGTTAGCAGCCCTGGAGAACCTCTCCAAGCCTCAGTTCAGTCACCTATAAAACAAAGCAACTGAAACCTACCTTACAATACCACTGCAACACTCAGATGAGGCAGTGTTTGTGAAAAATGCATTGGAAGCTGAAATGCACAACATGTATATTAATTCTATAAAATTTATAATACGTAAAATCTGCATTTTCTCTGTGTAGAGCCAAAAAGTAATATTTTCTGTAAAAGGCAAACAGTAAATATTTCAGGCTTTGCAGACCACATGGTCTCTGTCACAACTACTCAACTCTTCTGTTGTAGAATGAAAGCAGTCATAGACAATCTATAAGTGAAGGAGTGTGTCTGTGTGCCAATATAACTTTATTTACAGAAACAGGTGGAGGGCCACAAGACCATAGTTAGCCAATCACTGACTCTGAGAAATGCTATTTAAAATTGCAACCCCTCGATGCTTCCTGTGTTTCTTCTGATTCATTTTTCTTCATAGGTAGCACTGTTACCATCTAACATAATAAGTATTTTACTTATTTATTATTTGCTTCCCCCACTAGAAAATAACCTTTCTCTGTTTGTTTCACTGTTGATTCTCCAGTGCCTACGAGAGTGCCTGGCACATAGTAGGAACTTTATAAATATTTGTCAAAAGAATGCATGGATGAATGAGTGGAAAATTTTTGAAGGAGTTAAACATACTATTGGAAAACAGGGGCAAATCCATGGCAAATAAAAATAAAAAAAGGAAACAGAGAATGATATCCGAAAACCTAGGGGAAGAAAAACTACTGGAAATTAACTCAAACTCAGCATTGTGATTCCTTGCAGGGAAAGGGAAAAGGATTATTTCCAAAACCAATTTTGTGAGTTGTGAACTAAAGCCTTACAAAATAATTTCCAAAATTAGCTGGTTAAAATCTAAAGGAATTATTGGCTTGATTTAGGCTAAGAAAATAGCTTAAGGTTTGTTCCAGGTCAACTAATTATGAGTGTGTGTGTGTGTGGTGTGTGTGTGTGTGTGTGTGTTTAATCCCTCCTCAACACTATCCTGGCAAATATGGGTTCAGTTCCTCACTGGGAATGGTCTGGGGAGTGGAATGAAATTGATTCAGCAGGCTTTGCACGGAAAGATATATATTGGTGTCATTTAGTTCAGGGCTTGACAAATTGTAGTGTCAGTCATTCTAATTTATCTTCATAGTTCAATGCAAGCTCATGGTTAAAATTAACAGCACGAGGCCGGTTTGGCTCAATGGATAGAGCATCAGCCTGCAGACTGAAGGGTCCCAGGTTCGATTCCGGTCAAGGGCATGTACCTGGGTTGCGGGCACATCCCCGGTAGGAGATGTGCAGGAGGCGGCTGATCGATGTTTCTCTCCCATCGATGTTTCTAACTCTCTCTCTCCCTTCCTCTCTGTAAAAAATCAATAAAATATATTTAAAATTAACAGCAAAATTTTGCTTAACTGAATAGGAACTTTTCTAAAGAGAGAAGGGTTCTTTACATAAGTTGCTTTATGTAACTCTTTTAAACTAAAATCTAGATAACACATTCATTCAACTGATGTTACCTGGTGTTCACTGGAAGAAACACTACTTCTACAAAAGTGTGCATATCTAATGCACAGCTCACAACCTAAACAATATTAAGCTTTTCAGGCACAGTGCTTAGCAAAAGTTTGGCAAGTTTTTTCTGAAGAACTTTGATGCTAATCCTCTAATCTGGTGCACTCAGCTCCATGTTCGAGTGCCTATTGCATGCCAACAGGGAGTGAGGCTGAAGAACTTCATTGTTAGGCTTATGAGTAATAATTTCATTGTGTCCTTAGCTTCTTGAAGAAACAAAGTTCTACTTATTGATTGATCTAATATGTAATTGTGAAAAGAGAACTGGATTTAAGGTCAAAAGACTTGGCTATGCCTGGCCAGTGTGGCTCAGTGGTTGAGTATAGACCTATGAACCAAGAGGTCACCCTTCGATTCCAGTCAGGGTACATGCCTGGGTTGCAGACTCCAATCCCAGGGGAGGTGGCATGCAGGAGGAAGAATCAACCAATCAATGATTCTTTCTCATTATTGATGTTTCTATCTTTTTCTCCCTCTCCCTGCCTCTCTGAAATCAGTAAAAATATTTTTTAAAAGACTTGACTAAAAACAAAAACAAGACTTGGCTAAAGGACTTAAGGAATGAAGAAAAAGAAATGGAATGAAACAGAAAAGATGAATGAAGAAAAGAAAAAAGGAATGGAGTTCTGAATCATCACATAGAAGACTCTTGTGAAAGAAGCCAAATTCAGAAGGCCACACACCATATGATTCCATTTATATAAATGTTCAAAAAAGGCAGATCTATAGAGACAGAAAGTATATTAGTGGTTGCCAGGGTCTGGGGAAAAGGAGGAAGACATAGGCAGTGACTGCTAAGGAGTCAGGGCTTCTCTTTGAGGTGATGGAAATGTTCTGCAATCAGATAGTGGTGATGGTTATACAACCCTGTGGATAATCTAAAAACCACTGAATTATACACTTTAAAAAAGGTGAATTTTATGGTATGTTAATTACTTCTCAAGCAAAAGAAAAGGGATAAAAAAGTTTTATTGTGTTTTTTTTTTAAAAAAAAAAAAACGATCTGACTGCTATCGACTGTGGACAAGACATTTAACCTACCTCTCATTTTGTTGGCAAGACGCAAATTAGATATCTATATGCAAGTAATTTTGGAAAAAATGTATAATGCTACAAATTCAAGGCAATTTCACTCAAAATCTTAGTAAGGTTTTTCATGGAAATTTATGGTAATTCTAAGGTACTTATGTAAAAGCAAGTGGCCAAGACAATTTGAGAAAGAACAAGAAACGATGGCTTGACCTACCGCTCCAAGAATCATTAGAAAGGTATAGCAATCTGCTGCGGGCCTGCCCCAGCTGTCCAGGGGTTCCCAAAGGTGTGGATGGAGTCAGTGAAGAATGTTTTACTCGGAGACAGCGTTCAAAACTCTCTAGCTTTCCTTAGTCTCTGTGGATCTTCCTGTGCCTGGCTAAGATCACAGAGAGAGATCCCAAGGCAAGTTGAGCCTTTATTTTATAGTGAGAGGTAAACAAGGTAGTGGTTACCAAAGTTACACTGTTCTTGTGAGTTTCACTTGTTTTTGTTCTTGTGAGTTTCACTTGTTTATACCATGGTTATACTTCCTGCACTTCCTCAGCCCATTAGCTTCCCAGATAAGATCTGGGGAGTGTTACAAGGTCAAGCCTAATTATGCTAAGAGGACTGAGCCCTCTAAGCTGGGACTTGTTTGTGACTTTGCCAACAGGTCAGTCCGAGGCTTAACCCTATATCAGCTCCCTACAGCAATCAAATATAGTATTCACTCAGGGTTAGACAAATATGCCAGGAAGCCAAATTTGAGTGAGCTGGAAGCAAATTCACACTGATATGGGCATTTATAACAAAGGAGGTGCCAGGTAGATGCAGTTTAGGAGGGCAAACATCAGCACTTCAATAAAGGATGCTGGGATAACTGGTTTTCCACATGGAAAAACAATCTACACACAGATTGCTCCCTCAGTTCCAATTAGACTAAAGTTATTTCAAAAGCCAACATTAAAAACTTTTAGGAGAAAATATAGAAAAATATCTTTATAGCTTTGAAATAGGAACACAAAATGTACAAAACATAAAAGAAAAAAAGAAGAAATTTGGCTACATTAAAAGAACTTTATCAGAAAACACCATAAAAATAAGCCAAAACTGGGAGACATTATCTATAACATATATCACTAAAAATTAGTATCCAGAATATAAAAAGAATATCTATAAATCAATAAAAAATAGACAACCTGATCCCCCCCAAATGGGCAAAAACCTGAATTTTTTTATTTTTTCCATTATATGTTTATTGATTTCAGAGAGGGAGGGAGAGGGAAAGGAGAGGAAGGGAGAGGGAGATAGAAACAGCAAAGATGAGAGAGAATCATTGATTGGCTGCTTCCTGCATGCCCCCTATTGGGGATTGAGCCCACAACCCCGGGCATGTGCCCTGACCAGGAATAGTACCATGATCTCCTGGTTCATAGGTCGACACTCAACCACTGAGCCATGTTGACCAGGCTAAAGATGAAATTTAAATAGCCAATGAACACTGGTACTCAGAAATGCAAGTCAAAACTAAAAGAGATAAAATATCATACCTATTATTTTAGCTATATTGAAAAGTCTGATTATGCTAAGTATTGGGAAGGATGCTGAGGAACAGGAAGATTCTTACACTGTTGCTTAGGAAAGTAATCTGGCAACAACTAGTACAGTTGAAGAGGCATGTACCCTGCCACCCAAAACCTCCATTCTTAGATATAATCCCTAGAGAAACATTCCAAATTAGTACAATAAAACATGTTCAAGGCTGTTTATAGCAGCCCCATTTTTAATACCAAAATCTAAAACAACTTAAATGACCATCAATAGAAAAATATATAAGTATGTTTTATATATATGTAATGAAATACTACAGAGCAAAGAAAAAGAATTGAATTAGAGGTACATGTAGCAACAAGGAAAAACCTCACAAAAATAACTGATTGAAAATGAAAAGTTGAAAAAGAACTTGACAGTAAAAGACCTATCATATAAAATTTAAAAGCATGCAAGTAGCATCCTCTCTTGCTGAGAGCCATATTCATATCTATAATAATAAAAGCATAATGTGCAAATCAACCAAACAACCGAACAGCAGAACGACCATCCAGATGACCTTCCGGATGACCACATTAGGACACTCACTGGTGCCGGGCCAGCCAAGGCGGGTGCAATGCCATTGGTCAGGGGCCCGGCCAATGCCCCGTGATCACCCTGCAGAGGGAGGTCCAGGCCACTGGCTGGCTGGGTGACAATTGCCCCAAAGAGGGAGATCCAGGCTACCCGGCCAGTGACGCTGCAGTGGGTATCCTGGGCCTCCCTCTGTGGGGGTGATCTATCCTAGAGCCCTGGCCGGGTGGGTGGGGCCTATGTCTTTGGGGGTAATCAATTGCAGGGCTCCCAGACTGTGAGAGGGCACAGGCTAGGCTGACATCCCCCCCCCCAAGTGCATGAATTTTGTGCATCGGGCCTCTAGTGTAGAATAAGTATAAAGAAATGTCTGAGAAGATAAACATCAATTTCAGGATTGTGCTTACCTCTGTGTTAGATTAAAAATGTTTTCACTTTTTTAACCTAATATATGGCCAGGATTGAAAACCTCTGACACCATTGGTGGAGCAGGTCCAAAGGAGACTGAACCAGCACTGACCCACCCTCAGTGGGTTCCCATAGGAGCAAAGATCACAGAGGGGTCAAAGCCATGTGCCAGACTGATAGTATACTGATTACCTGAACTAATTATCCACAAGTAGCTGATCCCAGCAATAACAAGCCACAAGAAGGTCTCACTTTGCCATTTTGATGCTAGCAAAGGGGGAAGATGAATTATTCAAGTGGACATATAATGGTTGATAAAGGATTACCATTTAGTAACAAACAGTAACCAAGACTTTATCAAAATCACAGTTAATATGAAAATCATCCCATACATAATTTAATCTTTGATTATTCAAAAAGTACATAAGAATCTTTACTGCAAACATCTGTTGTCATTATACATAATTTTCGGGCTACTAAAAAGTTTGTGTTATAGAAGGCTGGATAAATGAATGTACTTCCTTTTTTTATACAGTCAATTAGACTCGTTAAAAGGCAATGTCTTTCAAATTGCTCGTAGATCCAAGGAAACAAGATTAAGTACTCAAGTCTTTGATTTTAAGGGTTATTTTGAAAAGAAAGAAAGGAAGGAAGGAAGGAAGGAAGGAAGGAAGGAAGGAAGGAAGGAAGGAAGGAAGGAAGGAGAGAGAGAGAGAGAGAGAGAGAGAGAGAGATCCCTGGGAGTGGCCAAGAAGCTTTCAAAGGAAGGAAGGAAGGAAGGAAGGAAGGAAGGAAGGGAGGAAGGAAGGAAGGAAGAAAGAAAATGATTCTGAAGAATTGAAGAGTCTTGCCAAAATGAACAAAGGAACACATTGCTTTGAGCAAAACGACTTCCATTTTAGTACCCTGTCTCTCCCCTAGGTGGAGCCCATTCCAAAACTATAGGTGCCCAATGACCTACTTTTTGAACCCTATCTGCTCTCAGGAGACCTCACATAGAGGCACATCAACCAAAATCTGTGCTCATTTACATTTTAACAAGTCCTTAAACCAAACATATTAATCTCTAATTGTGGATTTTCGAGATTCAGCTAGATAAAAAGTTGAAATGTTGGTGGGGGGAAGGGTGGGCGGGAGGAGTGGGAAAGCTAGGCAAAGTTATTGCTATGGACCAATCTGCCTGGTGTGCTGGTGTGGGTTCAAAATTCATATGTTGAAGCCCTAACCTCTAATGTGACTGTATATGAAGACAGGGTTTTAGGTGGTAATTAAGGTTAAATGAGGTAATAAGGGTGGGGCCCTAATCCAATAGGGCCATGGCCTTATAAGAGAAAGTACTCTCTCTCTCTCTCTCTCTCTCTCTCTCTCTCTCTCTCTTTCTCTCCATCCATCCCTCCTTTCCTCCTTCTCCTCACTCTCCCTACAATTTGAGGACACAGCAAGAAGGGGGCAGTCTACAAGCCAGGAAGAGAGCCCAAAATCACAAGGAAGCAGTCATCTAGCCATCCATCCTCGATGTTTTCACGGATGTTTTACATTAAAGCTATCCTGGTTAATGTACCATGTACCCTTAAAATACCAAATCCAAAGGACCGTGGGTCTCTAATTAGGAACCCCAAGAGGTCCAAACAAAGACATGGATGTTCAGCCTGGTGGGCAGTACACTCTGGTAGAGATACAGGGAGACCATGAGAAATTCAGTCCAGAGTTCCAGGTCAGGCCACCTTCCCAAATACCACTGCCTGATGTGGGCTTCAAATATGTGAAGAATAACAGAATAGAGAATTCTGTGCACAAGGTTTTGAGGGAAGAAAGTTGGGTTATAGTATCCTTCTGGACATACAGAAGGTCTAAGAACCCCCATCCGGGTGCAGGCAGTTCTACAGTGCCCTTAGAGGCTTACATTATGTAAAGGTTCAGATCCACTTCCAGTGTGGGGAAGAATGCAGGAGGAAGGGGACAAGCTAAAGACACAGCTAGTAGGAACATTGATCATTGATGCAAAGCTTGGAAAACGGGTGTGGGCACATCTTTGAAACTTAATGTCAGGAGCCTCCACACAATAAAGGTCCAAGAAAGGACTCCTTGTCCCAAGGGGATGGGCAGAGAGTCCACAGTAGAGAACCTCAGGAAGGGAGGCCTATGAAGAGGAACATGGGAGTAGGATACAGCCAGGATAAGGTTTGCAGAGGCCACAAAATGTGGTTAAGGGCTCTGAGGCAAAACTCAAAGGAATCCCCCCCACCCCCAGCCAGAGTCAGAATGATCAGAATCAGCTCTGCTGGTGAGCCCAGAATATCAACTCAGTTGACATAGTATCCAAATAGCCCAGGAACACGGAAGCATTCTCTCCATTATCAAGCTTATTTCCAGCCATCCGAATGGCTGGTGTCATGCCAACAGAATAACTAGACACTAGTGAACACCCCCCTCAAAAAAACACACCACAAAAAACCATGGAGCTCCCGGTTGTTTTCTTGCAATGGGGTTTTACTAAAACGAACAAAAGTACTTCCTGACTGTTGGCTTCAAACAGCTATAGCTTCCATTCCTCCAGAAGGTAACTCTGAGGCAAGGATTCAAAAACAATAAGTTTATTTAGGATGTGATCCCAGGAAACTGGAGAATGGGGAAGTGAGAGCAGCAGGAAGGCAGCTAATACAGACAGATGTATTATCAAGCCAGTTACACTGGGAACAACTGAAGCTCAGTTCTGGGAGCCTGAGAGTGTAGAATGCCTGTCCCTCTCTCTCAGAGTTATCCCACTATAGGGCAAAGGAGCTGGGCTGTTTATCTACCAGCTTTCACTAAGGGCTGCTGCCAGGGTGGGGTTGGGAGGGGAGGGGAGTGTTAATTCAGTGTTAATTCCCTGGCACTCCCAGTCTACCACAAGGGCGGGTAGAGCAGGCTCATGGGCAGAGAAATGCGCAGCGAGTGGCTGGAAGGGGGCTGGTGTGTACTCAAGTGGTCAGGGTCAGGGCTGTTGAAATGGATACCCAGTCTCTCTGGAATGAATGAGGAAGTGCAAAATATTGAAGCCAGGCAAGAAGAGGGTGGTTCCATGCCTGCCCTGCCCCACTCCTTTCTTTAGGCCAGGGCTGGGAGGACAAGTCCAGAGAGGCACTTGAGCAAGGATGTTTATCATCTGTAAATGGGCAAAGGACAAGGGTTTCAGGTAATCCCCAGATGTGCTCTAAAGCCTCACTATTCATGGTGTGGTTCTCAAACAGCAGAAATCTCTGGCCATCCCAGAGCTACAGAATCCGCATCTGCATTTTATCAAGATCCCCAGGTGATTGATTTGTACACTTGAAAGATATTGTTGTAGATACTATCGGGGCTCTCTGCACAAAGAGCACATTCATCCAATGTCTTCTACCAAAACCAAGTGGAAGGTATTTGCTCGATTTTAGACTGTATTTGCTCTATCCAGTTTGTCAAATTAACTTCACATTTGCTGAATGGAGTTATGCAATTTAGCACAAGAGATACTAGTGTCAACTTGCCCACCTGGGTGTAATCACAGCAAAATAAAGTGTACTTGAGTTTTTCAAAACACCCTTCATTTACTTCATTCCCCTCCCTTTTCCCCCTTGCCAAAATTTTTGAGATATTTTTAAATGACATTTTATATAGGTAGTTGATAAAGGAATAAATGAGCACAGAAACAGACTTTTAGGAAAAAAGTAGAAAAACAACTGATGCTAAAACTTAATAAAAAGCCTCAACATTGTATATAGATACAGATGTGTATGTCCAAAGGTGGCTACTAATCCTAGCTGCATTCAGAGGAAAAAATAATTGAAAACTGTGAAAACAATTAGAAATAGATTTAAAGCATTCCTTTAGGGGGAACAGAATATGGCATCACAATATATGCCTATTTGGCATAAGGATTATCTTGAGGTTGATTCTTTTTAAGAAACAAGACCCTGGAGAAGCTCTAAAAACTAAGTAGAAATTACCCTCTTGTGAGAGACGTTTACATTTATAAGGAACATCTCCATTTGTAAGGGTGTCTCCCTGTCCATAGCAGGAAGAGGAGGTGACTCTAAATCTTTAGAAACTCTAATAAATGGAGAAGGCACTGATCTAAATCTAGGCTGTGGCTTGGGCCATTTGAGGAAGTTACTCAATTTTCCTGGGTCTCTCCCGTGTATATAGGAAGTATTCATGTTATTAAACTTGCTTGTTTTTCTCCCCTTAATCCATCTTTTATTATGGGGGGTGTGTGGGGGGGTCTCAGCCAAAAATCTAGAAGGGTAGAGGGAAAATTATTTTTCCTCCTCCACAATGCCAATGGCATAAAAAAAGAAAGGATGTGGAGATGTTCCAGATTAAAATAGGCTAAGAGACCTGACAACTCAATGCCATAACAACTCTAGACCGGATCCTGTACTAAAGTAAAAATGCTGTAAAGGATGTTATCAGGTCTATTGTCAAAATTGGAATACAAATGGCAGATTAGATAACAGTTACTATAGTTGATAACGGTACTGTGTTTATGTAAGAGAATATTCTTTTTCTTAGGAAATCCAT
Organism: Myotis davidii; assembly: GCF_000327345.1. NCBI lineage: Eukaryota > Metazoa > Chordata > Mammalia > Chiroptera > Vespertilionidae > Myotis > Myotis davidii. The sequence goes on along the minus strand of NW_006291567.1, from coordinate 1,210,748 downwards.
ACTGAAGTGCTTAAACATAAAGGCCGTGATATATGTAACCTTATCCTCAAATGTTCAGAAAAAAAATTATGTGTGACTGTGAATGCAAACAATAAAGCAAATGGGATAAAATGTTAGCAACAGATGAATCTGAATAAAGGGAACATGGGTATTCTTTGTACCATTTTTAGTTTTTGCAACTTATTTGTAAAGTGTGAAATTTCCAAATAAAAAGGTGTTTTTTTTATTATAAATAGTATGTCCAGAGCTCAGAAAAGAAGCCAGTCTTAGACACATTGGGGATGGTTCACTCAGGTTTACAATAGTGGGGGGTACATGAGTATTTGTACAAATGTGGGTATGTTAGGAGTTTGGGTGGTGAGACTATGAGGAGGTTGCTGTCTAATGAGAAGCTGATGTAGGAGTGGCAAAGGAAATAAAGGAAGGTATAAAACAGCTGTTTTGGACATCAGAAATGCAAACTCACTATGCAAGCATGGTAGGATCACTGGGCAATGCTAAAGTCCCACTTGAGATTTAATTAAAGTCAGGAACTGGACCTAGATATCAGTATTTATTCTGAAAACAACACAAATGATTAGAATGGGCTTTCAGAACTGCTGTGCTAAGGCAGCATTTCTCAACCTCAGCACTATGGACCACTGAGCCAGGGAATAAGAGGGGCAAGGGAGAAGGTCCTCTGCATTATAGGATGTTTAGCAATATTCTTGCCCTCTACCAACTAGATGCCAGTAGCACTGCCACCTCTGCCAGTCATGACAACCAAAAATGTCTCCAAATATTACCAAATGACCACAGAGGGCAAAATCTGCCTTAGTCGAGAACCACTATGCTAAAGGAACAAAGGCCATAAACATTCCATGTGTATAAAGGTCAGGAATTGTGTATACTCTTCGTTGCTATGAGCATTGTGGTTAAGAACACTGACTCTGAAATCAGATGGTCTGTGTTCAAACCCCAGATCTACTAGTTACCTTTTGTATGGCCTTGGACAAGCTATTTAACCTCTCTGTGCCTCAGTTTCCTCATTCGTAAAATAATAATAATAGTACGTGCCTCAAGAGGTTGGGAGGATTAAATAAGTTAATATATAAAGCAGTAACAGCAGTGCCTGCTCAATAAATATTAGCTATTTGCTATCGTTATTTTATCACAGAGTCAGAAACATAATGGATACCAAATGTCTGTTGATTAATGAACTGCTTACATTAAAATATACTTCGTGCTTTACTTAAATAAGTTTCCACATTAAAATTGAACAGAAAGGCAGAGTGCATTGAATTTCTCTTAAGATTAATGCGTGATTTTTTCCTAGATTCTAGGTGCACTCATCATCCATTCAACAAATACTTAGTGATTACTAACTGTGCCCCACTATTCCAGATCCTGAGCATACAACAATCAGTGAGCAAGATATACAAATGAATCTGAATAAAGTCCTTGCCCTCTTGGAACTTATTTCTAAGGGTGGGGGAAGATATGGAATCAGGAAACAAGTAATTCAATAATATGTAACCACAGATAATAGTGGTACAAAGAATACAAAAGTGAGATGAGGGGATGGAGATTTATAGTGGTAGGTGGCAAATGCCATTTTAGAATGAGGGTTAGAGAAGGCCCAAATGAAATAAGGGTGAAAGTTATGTGTACACCTGATGAAATGGTACAAAGGCTGGGAGGCAGGCAAATGCTTGGCCTGAGTCAGGATTAGTTAGGAGACTGGTGTGTTTGAAGAAGTATGAAAAGAATAAGGGTAAGGGCCATATAGGGCCTCAGAGGCTACAGTGAGGATCTAGGGGTTTATTCTAAGTGTGGTAGAGAGTATTAAAGGGTTTTGAGTAGTGGGTTTACAAGACTACATTTACTGGATATTCTGTGGGGTCAAAGGTGGATGCTGGCAGACTGGTTTAGAAGGTACACAGTAATTCAGGAGAGAAATGTGGATAGCTACGATTAACTGAGAGTATTATAATTCAACTCACTTTGCATCAGAACAAGATCTGATATAAAATAAATGTGTCCTGGCCTTAACCGGTTTGGCTCAGTGAACAGAGCATCAGCCTATGGACCAAAGGGTTCCGGGTTTGATTCCAGTCAAGAACACATACCTTGGTTGCAGGCTCCTTCCTGACCCGGGCCCTGGTGAGGGAGTGTGCAGAAGGCAACCAATCAATGTGTTTCTCTCACATCAATGTTTCTCTCTGTCTTTCCCTCTCTTTTCCACTCTCCCTAAAAATCAATGGAAAAAAATCCTCGGGTGAGGATTAACAAAATAAACAAAAACAAACAAAAAAAAAGAATTTGTCCTGGACACAGTTCAGCAGTTTGGGGCTTAAAAACTAAATCAACAATTTTATAAAACAGTGTTTTATGAAAGAATGGTCAAATCAATTTAGAGGGTCATGATGATCATTTTAAAACGATATAGAACAGCCTAGCCAATATGGCTCAGTGGTTGAGTCTCGACCTATGAACCAGGAGGCACAGTTCCATTCCTGGTCCAGGCACATGCCAGGGTTGCCAGCTCAATCCCCAATAGAGGCTGTGGGAAGGGGGCAGATGATTCTCTCTAATCATTGATTTTCTATCCCTCTCTCCCTCTCCCTTCCTCTCTGAAATCAATAAAAATATATTTAATAAATGAAATGAAATAGAACAAAGGGAAGACACTTGCAAATATCAGCATATACTGTACAAAGGCAATGTATATATTTTGTGAGATTCATACCACTGTAAGATTTTTGTTTCAATTATATGTACATATGTTCATTCTGGTTTGAAATTTAAAATATGCTTCTCACTTTGAATAGTTGAAAAACACTACAAAAAGCTATCTTATTGATGCATAAGTAGGTTATAAACTATCCCTTTATTCTCTCTCATCCTCACTGTACCTGGCATCCCCCCCAATAAGAATATTCTTAAAAAGCTCTAAAAGTAGTTTCTTCATAGTCTAAATAAAATGCATTGACTTATGCTACACTATTTTCTTCTCTGGGGAGATCAAAATATGACCATCCAAAGCTGAGAAGACTGACTCATCTCTGAACTGTTAAAATTTTCAATGAAAAAAAAATCCAAGCAAAACAAGAAATTTTAAAATGAAACTTTAGACATTTAGAAGCTAAAAATGGAAAGAAATCTTCTGGAAGTAATAAGGGAAACTACCAGAACTCTACAGAAAGCATAATTAATACCTAGTGGTACACTATTAGAAGCATCCCCACCCAAATAACTGCCCTAGAGGGAAGCTTAGCCACTAAGGCA
>NW_006291567.1:1203352-1207287 GCF_000327345.1 Myotis davidii | reverse complement strand
GAAAAAAAAAAAAAAAAAAAATGAGGAGGCAAATAAAAGAAAATTGGGCGAGTAAAGTCCCTAAGTTATTGCCATTTGAAATCCAAGAAAAATTATGAGAGCTAACAAAAGTTCAGCAACGTGGCTTGAATATGATAAACCTACAAAAAGTTAGCCTTTCTATACACTAGTATAATTATAAAATAAAATGAGAAGAATATATAATTTCTAAAAGCAATAAAAATTACACACAAAAAGTCTAAGAATTCATCTCACAAGAATGTGTAAGACCTACAATGTGTTATTTGCATAAGGATAGACATACAGATCAATGGAACAGAATAGAGTTAAAAAATAAGCTAACACTTACACAGTCTATCGATTTTTGACAAAAGGGCCAAGAGGATACAATAGGGGAAAGAACAGTCTTTTCAACAAACAGTGTTGGGACAACTGGCTATCAATACAGAAAAGTGAACTCTGACCCATAAAAATTAATGCAAAATGAAGCCATAAACCTACATATAAATGATAAAACTATTAAATGTCGAAAAGACAGTAAAGGAGAAAATCTTGGTAAACTTGAGGTAGACAAAGACTTATCGGACAGGTTACTAACAGTACTATCCATAGAAGAAAAATAACCTGATAAATTTGACTTTATAAAAATTTAAAAATTTTGCTCTTTAAAAAAAAATCACTAATTCCACTTTGTATAAGTCAAAGAAAATAGTGCAGCCACCTGAGAAAAGTTTGGAAGTTCTTATATAATTTTCTAAATTTTCTTTTAGATCTTGTAAAAATGTTTATGGTTTTAAAACTATGTGGGTCTTTAGTTCACATGGAACTTATTTTGGGGGCATAATATGAGTTGAGGTGGCTCTGAAAGTTAAGAAATGGGCTAAACATTCGAGGGAAATTATCACAAAATAAATTCCCACAATGAAATAAGATTCTATGAACACTGTTCCATTTTATAAATCTACTTAATTCATGAGTTGACCCCATGTTTTAAAAATTGAGGTACAATTTATTTACAATCACATTCACCTTTTTTAGAAGATGGAGAAGAATTCCATCACTCCAAGAAATCCTTATTGACCCTTTGTAGTCAATCCCTCCCACTACTCTCAGCTCCTGGCAAGCACTGATTTGTTTTCTGTCCCTATAAATTTGTCGTTTCCAGAATGTTCTGGGAATGGATTCATACACAACATAGCCTTTTGAGTCTGACGTCTTTCACCTAGCACAATGCATTTGAGATTCCTTCCTATTGTTGGGTGAATCAATAAATGTGTTCCTTTTCATTGCTGAGTAGTATTCCACAGTTCATTTATTCATTCACCAACTTTCAGTATTATAATATAAACATTCACACACAGCTCTTTCTGTGAACATACTTTTCATTTCACTCAGGTAAATAACTAAAAGTAGGATTTCTATTTTGTGATAATGTCCCTCAAATGTTTAGCCCATTTCTTAACTTCCAGAGCCACCTCAACTCATATCATGCCCCTAAAATAAGTTCCATGTGAATTAAAGACCCACATATTTTTAAAACCATAAACATTTTTACAAGATCTAAGAGAATTTTTTTTCTCTATCTTAAAGTAGGGAAGGCCTTTCTCAGTGAGGCATAAAATCCAGCTCCCAAGTTTTTTTTTTACTAAAGGCAGAACTCTCCTTTCTATCTTCAGAATTATCAACATCACAGAAACATTCTCCCCCAACCCCTTTTAATTTAATTTAATGGTGTTCTTCCCACTTTGTAGCGTGTATTTGAAAGTTACTTGTCACTCTCAGCAAAATGGAAAATGTATTTGTCAGTTTCATGTGAATAGTGAAGGCACCAGGAACCTACATAGTTTCTAGTATGTCCCCGTTCTGGGTCCTAAACCAGACTCAGCCACACCACAGCCATACGAGAGGCCCCAGAATGACCACATCGGTCATGGAAAAGCAGCTTCTTTACTGGTTCTGCCTAACACCTGAGCAAACTCACTTTGCGATTTCTGGAAGGCTGTTCATGGTACCAAAAACATAGCAGCTCTCCTTTCCCTGCCAAACCCGCCAATGAAATTCCATTTCTCAGACTTATTCTCCCTCTGTGGAACAAAATCATATCCAAAATTAAAGTTCAATTTTTTTTTCTTTTCTGTGTTTCCAAATTTTTTTTTTCCTAGACAAGAACGCACACCTGGAATCTGTGGGTTTGGGGCAAGACTTATTCATGGAGAAAACACTGATGCTAGCCTCGCATTTCTTCAGTGGTTTTCAAAAGCAAAAAGTGCGCTATCCCCCTTTTAATGAAAGTCACCTTGCAGGGTGTGGGGAATGGTAAAAGCAGAGGGAATCTGATAGGGGCTGGCATCGAGCTGAGGCCTTGTAAAACAATACCCCTGGAACAGCTACAAAATTTGGGCATTTTTGTTTTCCAGCTTTGCATTTGAGCTCTAAAAGCAGCCAAGCCAAGCAATGTCCAGCTCATTTTAGAACTTAACTAAACAAAACTTTGAGACACTAAAAAGGACTCCCCAAAATCCTTTGGAGATGACACGCACTTTGTCAGTTTACAAATTATTACAACATCAAACTTAATTGTATTGTCATTAATAATCAAGTTCTTAATAAACTGTTTATTGTTAATATGAATAAAACAATAAATACTGTCATACTGTGTATAAATGAGGTTATACTCATAGGCTTACCTCTCAAAATAGCTGAAGAGAAACTGAGAAAGATGGAACAGCAACATCTAGCTAGTCTCTGCTTAATAAACCTTCACTCTCCATCACCCACCAGCTCTGAGCCCCGTTAGAAGAAATGGACCCTTTTTCTGCCTGTGGTGACTATTAGACAGGATAAGCTACATAATGAGGGGCCCAGTGCAAAATGAAAACACGAAGCCCCTTATTCAAATTATTAAGAAATGTGACAGCAGAGCATTAAACCAAACACAGGTCGCATGCCCATGAAGCCAGCTCTACTGTTAGATCGTGTATTTGGCTAGTAACTGGTAAGAAAAGTAAAGCCTGTCACTACTAAATGAGTAGCAGTCGTTTTAATGTGTGTACGTGGAGTGGACGTGGGATTGCAAAGTCTTAGGACCTCCTCCCCCGATGTCCCACTTTTCCTAAGGTTTTCAGACCGCTGGACAAAATGTACGTCTGCAGGGCCTGCCATGTAAGTGGTCCATGAAGCAGCAGCAGCAGCATCTGGGAGCTTGTTAGAAACGCAGACTATGGGGCTCCATCCCAGACCTACTGAATCAGATGCATTTTAACGAGACCCCCCGAAGGGATTAATGTGGACGGTACATACAAAGAAGTGTCACCCTTGAAGCAGCCACGGAAGACGCCGCTGCCTGCCTCATCCAGCTCTCTGGAGGCCCGTCAGCTCTCCTCCTCCTCACCTATACAGTTCCGGAGCTTCGAAAAGACAAGTCCCTATCTAAACGCTCTCAGCTGAAACCTCCAGCCTTCTCCTTCCCTCATGCTCACCCCTGGACTCCGGGCTGCCGCGCCGGGCCACCTGTTCTAGGTCCCGCCAGGCGGTGCTGCACCAAGCCCTCCAGGGCCCCGGGCGCGTTAGCGCTCCCAAGGCTCCGCCGCACCCACTGACTGGAATGGTAAACTGAGTGCACTCCAGTCGAGTCTCTAAGAGCGACAGCGAGACCAAGACTCGTGGCTCCGTTTTCCCGGAGCGATGGGGAGAGTTTGAGTCCATTTGGAGTTTTTGGATACACAGTCACCCCCTAGGACAGTGCGTCTCAGGAGCCCCCTTTCCCAAGGCGCGCACTCTCCCACACTGTCAGGGTGTCGGCCCCTGAAGCTTGGCCGCTTTCCTCTCTCTGCCTTTCAGGGCGGCCTTGGGCCCCAGCTCAGAGCCGCGGCTGGGTGGAGGGAGCGTTCGCCCCGCTGTCCCGTAGCGCCGCAAGTCCAGGCGCTGAGCGGGCC
>NW_006291567.1:1194422-1203213 GCF_000327345.1 Myotis davidii | reverse complement strand
GGAGGTGGGGAGCAGGTGGGGCAAGGGGCTTAGGAGGGTATGAAGGAGCAGTATGGTGGGCGGAAGCCCTGCGGGGACCACCGAGCTGAGAGTGGGAAGAGAAGTGGAGACTGTGCGCCAGCCGAGGCCCCTGCGGTGCTTCTGGACTCCCTGAGCCTTGATACCCTCAGGCGCCCGCCCGGTGTAGGGATAAGGCGTGCTCCCTCAGGGAACCAACAGGCCGCTCGCCTTTAGGGGTCGCCCTGATACCCTAATGCCTGTTCCGCCACTTTCAGCACTGTGCACTGGGACGGGTGGTAACTCCGAGATGGCTCCTCTGTCACAATATTTCTGATGTCAGACCACTTGGAGGGGGGTTTCCAAAAGATCGGTAAAAGGAAAATGTCCTGGGAAATGATTCAGCTCGATAGTTATCTGGTGAAGGACTTGTTACATGGGATACCTAAAAACTGGGATCCCCAGCACTCTGCCTGCAGGGTGAAGTCAGTTGTTTCTGGTCACCTCTACCTTTTCTGTGTCAGCATCTCCTCCATATGCCCCTTTATAGACTAAAAACTAGATTTGGATAGGACTTCCAGATCACCTAACCAGCTTGTCAAAATATTACAGATGCCAAAACCAGAGGCCTAGAGGGGGCTTGGCTCTGTTTTGCTTACAATTAGTTGCAGAGACCAGGAAAAGAATAAACTCTGTGAATCCCCTCTCTGGTACCTTTTATCACCCCCACAACCCTCTCCAGTCCTCCTCTTTATAGTCAAATAACTCCTTTATTTGCAAAATGCTTTATCATTTTAAAATAACCATTCTCTTCTGTTCAAACCCGCAGAGAATATTCCATTTTTCTTTACCACCAAAACAAAATTCTACATTAAGAATTGCATTCACATCTCTGGAGAGGATGTTCATAAAGTGCAGCTCTACAGAGTTCATCAGGGCTGACTGCCATATTAGACACAAGGGTGAAATCTATACCTTGCTTTGCAGGAGGGATTGAATTTGTTTTACAAACCAAAACTTATTAACACTTACAACACTCTTGCTGTATACATGAATGGAAAGTGTTTTCAGAGAGACTTTTGACTGGTTAGAGGGAGTGGAGATCCGGAAGCTCATCCAGGTTACATAAGAAGTTCGAGGTAGACTTATGATGAGGGGAAAAACTGTATTTTAATCATCAGAATCCATGTTACTCCAAAGGGTTAAATGTAATCTTTTGAAGTAACTTAACACTTGCATATGTTCGACTTACTACAAAATAGACTTCATATTGTGTAGAGCCACCAGAACTCTCATACACTGCTACTGGTAGTATAAATTATTCCAGCACTTTGGAAAACTATTTGGCAGAACCTAATAAAATTGAGCATACAACTACCCTATGTCCAGCAATTCCCCTTTTAGGTGCACACTCAATACAAATGAGTGCATATATTTACCAAAGGATATGAATGAGGATGTTCATGGCATTGTATTTGTAATAACCCTTAGATTAGAAGCTACCCAAATGTCCATCGACAGTAGAATGGATTGTGGTGGTATGGTCACAAAATGGAATTCCAGACAGCAATGAAAATGCATGAACCGCTTTCTACGCTGAGTATAGACAGGCTTTATAAGCAATATTGAGCAAAGGAATTCAGACATGAAATCATACATACTATGTGATTCCATTTATACCAAGTATAGAACAGGCAAAAACAATCTATGAAATTAGAAGTTATGATGGTGGTCATTGGGGTTTGGTGATTAGAGGGATACAAGGGAGGTAAGAAGAGTTTATGGAACACAAGTAATGTCTTGTTTCTTGACTTGAGTGCTACTTACATGGATCATTAAGTTTGTGAAAATTTATTGATTTGGTCATCTATAATGTGTGCACTTTTCTCCATCTATGTTTTACTTCAATAAAAAGCTAAAATATGTATAGATCATTTGAAAAGTTGCTTTTGTTTCTAAAGAATTATACCAAAGTGTTTTTTTTTTCCTTTAAACAACCTTGCCGTTTTTTAAAAAAGCCACTTAAAGGAAATATGTCTAAAAAAAAAAAAAAGGCACTCCTTAGCCTAAAATTAAAAATTCACATTTTGATGCACTTCCATCCTAACTTTCATTCTCCATGACACACAATTTCAGGTCACATAACTCTGCCATCAGGACCCACAGAAGAGGAAAGAGCCTGAGACTGAGGGGGAGATACCAGCTCTCCAGCCAGGGGCTCTCAGTGTTTTCCATGAGAGGGATCCCTGGTCACATGCCTCCTGCACAGTCACTGTCTGGTGACATGAAAGAAAGTTGTGGGTGCTTAAGTCTTACAGTTAAATATTAGCCAGCACCTGCAGGTTGATGTCTCAGCAATTAGAGAGGGGGCGACTTTGGCTCTTGTCCACAGGGTCTTTGAACTGGTGATAGAGTTTGATCCCCAAGCATCAGTAAGTCAGGAAACATGACAGAGACTGAGTAGGAAGGGCAGAAGTCCTTGTCTCATTTCCCTCTCCCATTGGTGGACCTCTTAGTGTAGCTCTCAGCAAAGAGAGGTGGGTGTCAGAGGAGGACAGCTCACCAGTGCTCAGGGCCAAACCCTCTCCTTAGAACTTCAAAGACAACTTTACCTGTAGCCAAATAATCTAAAAATATACCACACAATGGTCCCTTAACAGATTCATTATTTTCCAAGGGAAATGATAAAAAAAGAGAGAGAACATGAGTCCTAACCGGTTTGGCTCAGTGGATAGAGCATCAGCCTGTGGACTGAAGGGTCCCGGGTTCAATTCTAGTCAAGGACACATGCCCGGGTTGCAGGCTGGATCCCCAGTGTGGGGCATGCAGGAGGCAGCTGATCAGTGATTCTCACAATTGAGGTTTCTATCTCTCTCTCCCTCTCCCTTAAATCAATAAGACTATATATTTATATATATTTTGCGAGGGCCGGGCAGGACACATGCCTGGGTTGTGGTCTCTATCCCCAGTGGGGGCGTGCAGGAGGCAGCAGCTTATCAATGATTCTCTCTTATCACTGATATTTCTCTCTCTCCCTTCCTCTCTGAAATCAATAAAAAATACATATTTTTAAAAAAGAGAGAACATGGGACTGAGGTGCAAGTCAAGATAGTGGGATGGGGAATTTAAATGATGATGATGATGATAGTGATAATTATTAACATTATACTTACTGTGTACTGGGCATGTTAACTTTTTTATACTTTGCTACTAAATCTGCATGACAACCCACTGAGGATTGATTGTCCAGCTGAGGAAACTGAGGCACAGAGAAGTTAAGTAGCATCTCTCAAGGTCACAGCTAGTAAGTGGTAGAGCCCAGGACTGGAATCAGTAGGAGGGTGACTCTGAAGCTTCTGCTGTCTTAATGACTGGGTATTAAACTGGGTAGTGACTGTGGATGGAAAAAGCACCAGAGAGAGAATCAGGAAACAAGGGTTTGGTGTTTATCAGGTTTTTTACTAACTAATCAGTGTAGTCACTAAGACTATACTGGGTCTGGCCCTTAGCTCCCCATTTGTAAAACTGTGGGGGCAACAAGGTCCATCTAAGCGCCAGTGGTAGTGCCAAGGTTGATTTGGGGTATTTTAGGCCCCCAATAATTTCCATCAACAATCCAATACCACAAATAAAAGATATCTAACAAAAATAGTGTACAGTACTATACAAACAAAACAAGAAAAATCCCCTAGCCAACATGGCCTCCACATTCCACACAATTATGATCAGATCATGATGCCTGAATTTCTTCTTAATAGAAATTCTAAAGTTGCCCAGCCATCATGGCTCAGTGGTTGAGCATCAACCTATGAACCAGGAGGTCAAGGTTCGATTCCCTGTCAGGGCACATGCCCAGGTTGTGGGCTCGATCCCTAGTGTGGGGCATGTGGGAGGCAGCCTATCAATGGTTCTCTCTCATCATTGATGTTTCTATCTCTCTCTCCCTCTCCCTTCCTCTCTAAAATCAATAAAAATATTTTTTAAAAAAATTCTAAAGTTATCACTGCTCAGAAGTCCTTTCTGGTTTAAGTCATTCACTCATTCAACAAATATTTATTTTATGCCTATGGTATCAGTGAGGACAGCTTAGATTATATTGCAGTAACAAACAGTTCTCAAAATCTCTGTGGTAAACACAACAGAGGTTTATGTCTTACATGTTTATCATAGGTTTGGGTGGGGGGTTCACTTATTGCAGTCACTCAGGGACCCAGGCTGACTGAGTAGCCACCTCTCAAATGTTGCTGATTGCTGAGCTAGAAGGAAAAGATAATTCTGGACCACAAGTATTTAAATGCTCCAGCCCAGAAGTGATGTGTAATACTTCTACTCTCAACTCTTCAGCTGGAACTATTCACGTAGTTGCACAGAGGCACAGAAAATGCAGCCTACAGAACTGAGGAAATGCAGCCCTACGAGGACCCAGAAGGTGGAGATGCAGAAATATTGGTGGACAGTACTGATGACTACCACACTCACTATGTGCCAGATTCTGGGCAGATGAAGAGGGGCAAGATGTGGTCCCAGCCCTCTAGGTACTCACAATCAAACTAGAGAAATATCTGGAAATATGATTTCATCCCTTGTGGTGTAGACTTTCGTGGATCTAGTAAAAGACCAATCATTGCCAATGCGAGTGAAGTCACTGTGTGACACAGCCACATTTTTCTCCAGAACATTGAGCTATTTGTAATGGTGGTGAACCTATTGCACAATGGAGGAGATAAATAAATCACACACTCTCATGGGAGGCAAAACGGTTCTCCTTGTGAAAATACTGAATGAAGACAGTTGGGCATGTTGTCATTCTGGTCGATGAAAGTTACAAATGACAGTTTAATGAAAAATGAAACCAGACTTTGGCCTCAACCAAGATGAGGATGGTGGGACCAGCCCTTTCTGAGAATGTGTTCCAACTTGGGAAGAGCTGAGCGTGGTTCTGTGCCAACATAAATAACCCAAGGACCCAGAGGAAACTAAATGCATCCCAGCAGATCTGCATGCTGGCATTAGCTTGTGCAACTCACAACCACCCTGCCTGCGTGGAGCAATTCTAGGGTAGAGACTGGGTGAAAGAAAACGAGCCCATTAGGTTCTTCAGTAGTGAGACAGGGGACAACTTTCTGGGCCAGACCACGTTCAACTCAGTCTTAAACAAAGCTCTCTGAATAGCGGTGGCCTTTTTTGTTTCTCGGAGGAACCCATGAAGTCCTGTGTGATTTTAAACTGAATTTATTGGTTTACCTGCCTCTGAACCCACAGGACATATTTCAGGGGAGAAATTCTGGATAGACACACCTCTATAGCACCCTAGTTTGTCTTATGTCTATTTTCCTCTTTGGGGAAGATACTTTGAGGCTATGCAAATACCCTGTTCCTCCTCAAACCTTCTCCCATTAATTTTAGTATCCATTAGTGCAGGGGTCCTCAAACTTTTTAAACAGGGGGCCAGTTCACTGTCCCTCAGACCGTTGGAGGGCCGGACTATACTTTAAAAAAAACTAGTTGGCTGCTAAGCAACAGGCAGCGGCGGTAAAAACACCCTGCGGGCAGGGTGTTTTTGGTGGGCTGCATGTGGCCCGCGGGCCATAGTTTGAGGACCCCTGCATTAGTGGGTCATGCCTGCAACAATGATTACTGTGGTGTTCTAAGAGGGATTTTCTATTTCCCTCATTCTTTCTAATTACAGTAATTCATTGGGACTCTTCTACAGGGAAGAACTGTACCTTCACTCCCATTTCTTATTCAATTATTTATTTAAGTATAGACTCATGGGTAGTTATTTTAGTCTTTGGGTTATAATTCAATATTATATTTATTTTGTTGTCAAATTTTCTTGGCTTCAGTTACTGTGAGCTCTTTCAGGTTGGCTCCTGTGTCCCATCCTTTTTGGAGCATTTCCTTACTTTCCAGAACCATAATATATTCAGGACTCATATTGTATATTACTCCTTTTTTATTTCACCTCAAAATGTGCCTTAAGTCCCCCTCTCTTTTAAACAAAATTCTTTGTGTATTTTTAGCCAATTCACCAATGGGGACCCACTGCATGAAGTAATGCTCCATTTTATTAGTCCTAAATTGCCCTTTTCAAGCTGTAACAGTTATTCTACTTGGATTTAGTGTTTGGGAACTTGCTGAAAAACAAAACAAAACAAAACGCAGCTATTAACTAACTACATATTCCATCATTCTAGAATATTTTTGGTATGCCCATTGATCCCATACTTTCTTGGTCTTACCTGTAGTTATGACATTTTTGGCTATAAGCACGAGAAACCACAAATGCAACCGACTTACATCATAAGGAAAGGAAATGTGTTATTTCAGGAAACAGGAAGACCAGAGGCACAGTGCAAGGATTCTGGCTCCTTTTTCTGTAATCCTTTCAGCTCTGCCCTCAGCCTGGTTTACTTTATGGGTATATGCTGGCAATCAGCAGTAAAGAAGGAATAAGCTACCTTGGTTGTGCCCATCAAGAAGGGTAAGGAGTCCTACGGAGAGGCATTGATTGGACTGTCAGGCCTTGGAGGGAAGGTAGGGGAGGGTGGGGGTAAGAGGGAGAGATCAACAAAAGGACTTATATGCAAGCATATAGGCCTAACCAATGGACACAAACAACAGGGGGAATAGGGGGTAACGTGGGTATAAGGACACATATGTAATATCTTATTCAATAAAAAATATATATTAAAAAAAGAAGGGTAAGGAGTCCTAGCATGTTTGGCTTAATGAACAGAGTGTCAGACTGAAGGAGCCCGGGTTTGATTCTGGTCAAGAGCAAGTACCTTGGTTACAGGCTGGATCCCCAGCCCTGGTCAGGGTGCATGCAGGATGCAACCAATCAATGTGTATCACTCACATCCATGTTCTCTCTCCCCCCTTGATTCCAATCTCTCTAAAAATAAATAGAAAAATATCCTTGGGTGAGGATTAACCAAAAAAAGGGGGAGGGGGGGTAAGGAAAGGAGCAGGGCCATGGGTCATGAAAAAGGAAGGAGAAGATAAAAACCTTTCTTCAACTGTGTAGTAAATAGCCTTCTCTTCAGTCTGATTGGGCCAACTTAGGTCACATGACCATCTCTGAACCAATTTAGCTGCCAGGAAAATGCTAGGCACTAATTGGCTTGAACCTGGGTTCACGAACCAATCACTATGAAAGAAAATGTGATTAACATGATTGGTGAGGACAAGTGGTTCTCAAATATAAGCCTGCATCAGAATCAACAGGAAGGCTTATTAAAATACAAATTGCAGAGCCCCAGCCCAGAGTTTCTGATTCAGTAATCTTGAGTGGGGCCTGAGAATTTACACTTTTGTTGTACATTTCTAACAAGTTCCCAAATAATGCTGATGTTGTTAGCCTGGACGCCACACTTTAGAGAACCACTTGGGTAGACCCATCAGTCTAACTCTGTAGCTGGGGATGGGATCACTATAACCTGAGTCACATGGACTACATGAAGGAGGGGTGAATGCAAACCAGTATTCCTCAATCTTGAATGTACACGAATCACTTGGGGATTTTGTTAAAATGCATGTTATCTTTTAGTAGGTCTGGGTTGGTGTCAGATTCTGCATTTCTACCAAGCAATGCTGATGCTGATTCATAGACCCAAGTCTGAAGGAAGAGGCACTACAATCCCCTTTCCCTGGTTCAGCCTTTCACTCCCTCACAGCTACATGCTTCAATAACTTCCTAAGAAAGTCCCCTGAATCTCAAATGTGAATGATCCAATTGCCCTCTTAGACCAATCCACAGGACTCCCTATTCACTACAGAATCCAGCCCAGACTCTTGGCTTGACATTTAATGCCCTTTGGGACCTGTCCTCAACTGAGTCCCCTATGTGAATACTCAATTCCAGTTAGAATCCCTGTACACTTTCTATAATGTTCCTTGCCCATTCCCATAGCTTCATCTTTGCATTTGCTCTATTCCTCACCTACACTGTCCGTCCCCATCCGTTGCCTCTTTGAATGCTGCACTTTTCTCAAGAGTAAGTTCAAAGTCTACTTCTTCAATACCTTCTCTGCCCTCTTCTCAAATGAATCTACAATTATTTGCTAGTCCAAAAGCTCTGGGCAGCTTCAGATATCCTTTCCCCCTTGAATTCCCCAAATCCTCATTATCTGCACCACTCATTAATCTCTGATGACTTAAGGCCTTGAATGTTGAGTTTAAGTTTCAATTTTAGTCTTCATCTACAATATAAGTTTCTTGAAGGCAAGCTCTGCCGCTTCCTTTTTTCCTTACAGTGTTCACCCCTGTATCTGGGTATAGTACATGTATTTGTCAAATAAAGTTAGGCTAGGCTGCAGTGACAACCCTAAAATTGGCTTAACTTGACAAAGGTGAATCTCTCCCTCACATGGAGTCAGAGGTGGGACAGGATACCCTCCTCCACCTTGAGCCAACAAGATGGCTGAGGCAGGGAAGAGAAGGGGAAAGGAGGCACCTGGACTTTTAACTGCCTCAGCCCAGAAGTAACTTCTGCTCACAATCGATTTACCTTTACTAGTGCTATGGCTCCAATTTAACTACAGGGAAGTCTGAGAAATGTAGGGAAGCACATGGAATATTTGATGAGCACTTGTCTATACCATAGTAAGAATCAGTAGATATTTCTTGACCGATAGTTTGAATCTCTTTCTCTGGATCGTTTCCAGTTTCAAGATATCTTTCTTGAGTGTTAATGGCCAAGACCACACTGGATTCCAGTGCGGTCTTCCCTGACCACCCTATTTATTTATACTTTCAAATTCCATCCTTCACTACCTCGCTCTTTCCACTC
>NW_006291567.1:1184348-1194394 GCF_000327345.1 Myotis davidii | reverse complement strand
TCTGTTTTATTTTTTTCTCCATAGCATGAATTGCAAACCAACTTATATTACTTGCTTGTTTTGTTTATTGCCTGTCTCCCTGAAGAGACAGAAAGTAAGTTTCATAAGGGCAAGGATTTTCTTTTACTGTTTTTTACTATAAATTGTTACTACTCTCTCCCCAATGCCTCAACCAGTTGCTGGCACATAGCTGGTGTTCAATACATAATTGATGAATGAGTGAGTGAATGAATGAATGAATGAATGATCATCTAATTATATAATAAGAGGTGATGCTTTTGGTGTTTTTCTTTAACCAGGTACCTTTCTGAATGGTATTTTTCTTGCCTAGGTAGATGTATCAAAGGAAAAGTGTACATTAATTATTAAAAGCTCATACTTTCTAAAATTGGTAGTGTCAGCAACTTCCCTTGATCTTTCATTTGCTCCATAGTATGCCCATCTGTACAAGATTAGGAGAAGGAGAGAGTAAGAGAAGGCTTCAGAAATATTAGTGCCAGGGCCTTTCTTTTCTTAGGTTTGCCTCTGGATGGACCACATCCTTAGGGCAAGCTGGGCAAATCATCGGAAAGCAGGCTACTAAATAGAGTTTCCAGGGACACTCTGGAATACTGCTGTTCTCTCCCTCCACCTGAAAAAAAGGCTAAAAAACACAAGTTACTCTCCAAGTCACCAGGTTAGATGCCCAGTTTCCCTCTGGGGAACTTCTGCCCTGGCAAGAACAATAATAAGATCCCTTTCTCCCAACTGGAGAGGTGGGACTCAGGAATAACTGCAATCCCTTGCTTTTTGTTTCATCCTCTTTATTCCTTCACTCCACAAAGCGAAATGTGATAGTAGCATAATTTCTGTAGCTTTTCTAAGAAATTCCTCTTTGCTGGCATATAGAAATGACTCTCCTGGATTCCTGCCATTGGCCATGGAGTTTTAACACATTGTTGTTGGCTCAGCTGGGGAGCCAAGATGAGTAAAATATTCTCTAAACTCCTGTGGAAACACACAGCAAGTGTTTCCAACCATACTGTATTATTTGACCCAAAATATTTCCCCCCCTCCTATATGACAATCCATGTGTTACTGTCCTCAAAACTCAAAGTAGCCCTTCTTTCCCAAACCCCACAGCCTTTGCATTACTAGGAGGATCTGGGGTCACCTCTAACTGGCTTTGTGATCTTCAGCAAGTTACCTCCCTTTTCTGGGCTTCTAGTTTCACATCTCACATAAAGGAATATATTAGAACAGAGTTCTTTAAACTCTAATGTGGATGAAAATCATCTGCAAGACTTGTTAAAATTGATGGCTGGGCCCTCGCTCCAGACTTAGATTCGGTGGGTTTGGAATAGGATTCCAGGATTTGCATCTCTAACAAATTCTCAGATGAAGCCGAGGCTGCTGATTTAAGGATCACACTGTGAGAGCCACTGGATTAGATGACTCTGAGGTTCTTTACTTGTTCATTCACTGAGTCTATAAGTATGAGTCAGGGCTCTTTTGGTTGTGACAGAAACTTGATTCAAACTAGCTAATTAAGAAAAGGAATTTATCAGCTTACAAATCTGGGAAGGACAGAGATGGAGTAGATTCTGGATACAGGAATTCAAATTATGTCATCAGATCTCTCTTCCTCTCCCTTTCTCCCCTCACCCCACCCTCCTCCCTCTATACAGGGCTTCTTTGTGATAAGTGGCATGAGACATGGCTGTAGACACCTCCAGCTTATATTATCCTAGATAGTAGTCCCAGAAAAGAAATAGAACTCCTGTTCCCTAGTTCAATGTATATTAATCCCAGGGATGGACTCTCATTGCCTGACTTGGACCATCACATGGTGAAGAGGATGTAGTGTTATGATTGGCTAAGACTAGGTCACATGCCTCCTTTCGAAGAGAGAGCTAGAGCATTAGGATCAGCAGCAGCCTTCTCAGACTGTAACCTTTATGTCTGTTCTGTTCATTGCCACATTTTCAAGATATAGTGCCTAGCACACAGCAGGTGCTTAACAAACATTCGCTGAATGAATAGATAAATCATTTCATGGAGAGTGTAAACTTTTCTTAGTGGATCTTCAAAATTGGTGGTCCTAAGCATTCTGTAGGTAGGTGTGAAATTTCTGCAGATTTCCAAACAATTTTACTGTACCCAACCCGTTTACTGTTCTTATCTTTTTTAAAAATCCCACTAGAGACCAGAGGGATTATGCTATGACCCAACATATCCAATTTACATTCTTTTGGATTTCTGAGGCTCATTCTGCTCCTACTTTGTCTTTGGAAACACAGTTATATACTCTTTTTTTCTCAAAATAATGCAAGTTAATTTTAATTTATATCTTCTTTAGTCTTTTTAGTACCTTGTAGACTTTAGTTAATTGTTAGTTTAATAAGGTTTAAAATATAGCTTTTTTTCGACAAAGATAAACATCCCCCTTCCTTCCAATCCCAACCTATATTTAGGATATTTACTGAATCATGGGACCTGTATTATTTGTGATAAACACTGACTCTTTGGGCGGGGGCGGGGGGAAGAGACTAATTTTCTTATTTGTAAAAAAATGGGTTTGACCCAGATCAATGGTACTCAGACTTGACTGACCATAAGAACCACAAGCTTAAGACAAATACCAATGCTTAGTTCCTATCTTCAGAGAATCTGATTTAAATTGTGGGGGCACTACTATTGTGAAAGCTCTCAAGGTGGGTCTCATGTGCAGCCAGAGTTGAGAACCACTGTCTAGATCATTCTAATTTTAAAATGTAGACTTAGAATCAAAATTCCAGCTCCACTGCTTGGAAAAAATAGTGTAATATCCCTAGGACTCAGTTTCTCTATCTGTAACATGGAGACATTAATAGTACATAGGGTTATTGTGAGAATTCCATGAGATGATCCAACTAGAACCTTGCTATTAGAAAGGTGGTGTATATCCCAGCAGTATCTGCATCACTGGGGTGCTTCTTAGAAATGCAGGATCTCAGGTCCTCCCCAGACTAACTGAAATAAACTCTTCATTTTAATAAGATCCCAGATTGTTCTTATGCACACTACAATTTGAAAAGTAACAATGTTGAGGATTTAGTAGCCTAGCTAGCACATAGTAAATGCCCGAGCTATGTTAGTCATTACTAATGTTTATACTAATAACTCTCAATGTAAATCATTCTATTTCCATACCTGCCTCTCAAATTCTTTCTAGACCTAGCATTAATATTTTATACTTTGGACTGTTCTTTAAAATAAACATTTATTCCCAAAGCTATTCATTATTAAAGATGAAAAATACAAATGTGTTTTCATTATAAGGAGAAATACTCCAGGACCCAGTGTTGTTTTTTTGTAAATTAAATCAAATCTATTTCTGCATTGCTTATCTTTAGTGCCCTTGACATCTGTACAGTTCTTTTACAGTTTAGAAAAAATAAAAAATGTATTTCACATAAGTAGGATTGTTCTTTAAAACTCCTGTGTTTGATATATTTTACATAAAAGCAGAGTTTACTCAGATAACATGAACATGATTATTCGTTTAATTTTTTTAAATAGTTTTTTGCTCAGCTAGAGTGGCTCAATAATTGAGCTTCAACCTATGCACCAGGAGGTCATGGTTCAAATCCTGGTCAGGTTCACATGCCTGGGTTGTGGGCTCAACTGTGCAGAAAGCAGCCAATCAATGATTCTCTCTTATCATTGATGTTTCTATTTCTCTCTCCCTCACCATTCCTCTCTGAAAGCAATAAAAACATATTTTAAAAAATATTTTTTTTTGTTTCAAATGTTGTATCTTCATTCTGAGGATAACTATATGCAAGTAAAATTTGACAACCTAAAACCTACTGACATTATGATAAAAGAAGAATAGATGTTGTGTTTTCTGGACTTAGTGTTCACCTTATTATCAAACAGTTTCAAAAATCAACACAACCCTAAATCCCAAGCTCAATGAATGTGGCATTTGCCACCTGAGACTTCACCAAATAAGGTTATTTTCTGATTCTTTATTTTCACTTTTTTGCCTAGAAAATTGCTAAATATTTTTATTGACCATGAATTTTCAGAACAGACCCATTTCTTTCACACTCTCAAGACTCAACCAGGAATAAGACTCAGACACTGAGATGCAAAGACTTTGATGTTTTTTGGGAAGGAAAGAAATACTATACTTCCTTGGTCCAACATAAGAGACTTGATATTGGCTGCTGATATCCATACCTCTATTAGCATCTATGTGAATGAAACAAGTGACCAGCTAAGACCCTCTTCAAACCTCTCCTTGCTCTTATGAGGGCAGAAGTTCTTTTGGTTAGAAGTTATTTTGCTTATGAAAGTTAAGGATATTCTTGTCTTTAATGAACAGAATTATAATGCCTGATCCTCTGACTTCTTGCAATTTCAGGCATGGTCCTGGGATCAGTATTGGCACCATCACCTAGAAGCTTGTTAGAAATTCAGATTCTCAGGCCCACTCCAGACCTACTGCATTAGAATTTGTTTTTTCAATAGTACAGCATATATATTTTTAAATAAAATAAGCAAATTTAACTATATACAAAGCTCTCTTGAAAATTAGTTGTGCTACTTTTTAAAACAATTTATTTTTTAAATTCCCCCCCCAGATTTACCAAGATATAATCAACACATACTATTGTGTGAGTTTAAGATGTACAAAATGTTGATTTGCTACATTTATATATTGTGAAATGATTACCACGATAGCATTAGCTACCACCGCCATCCCCTCACATAGCAGATTGGGTATTTTCACAAGATTCCCAAGTGATTCATATGCACATTCATATTTAAGAAATACTGTTTTAGAAACTTTTACACAATATCTTCCTATTTCATATTTTAAAAATTGATTTAGGAGAGTATTGATACCTATCCCGAATATTTTTTCCTTCAATGAATTTTTAAAAGTTAATGCCTTCCATTTTTCCTCATTTTGAAGGAATACTTTTCCCCACATTATCCCCCTTGATTTTCTCACTTTTAGTCATACATTTTATTCATCATTCCAGAAAGTGATTCCGTGAAATAAGAGGAGGACATAACACTGTTTGTTCCTCAGAGCCCTTGGGGACTATGTGTAAATCCATTGGTCACACCCCTTATGAGGCAACTAACTTCTCATTGTCAGTGTGAAGTTTTTTTGTGGCCTCAGGATGGCTTTTGTACACAGAAAATATTATTCAGAGACTAATTCAGTTCTTGAAAATAACATTTGATTCAAATTAAATTAACAAATTAAATAACTTAAAAACCGAGATCTTACATTTTTAAGGTCAATTTATAAATATTGTTTTCTTTATAAATATAATTGCATGTTAACAATAATTTTACAGGGACTTTTACAATTAAGTTCTTTTAAGTAGTTTTAAACCAAATTTATACATTTAACATATTTTATTTTCTGTTTAAATATATCAATTGTTTTTTAACAAACCAGCTTCCTCAAGAATGTTACTGATTCTAATAAATTTAATAAATTAAATTTCTAAATAAGTTCTTCAGTCAAATTTCTAACACTGTTTGCAAAGTTGGTAAACTGGTTATCATAGGCCTAAATCAATTACTCATGTAGACATTTTATTTTATTTTACCTTTAAATATGCCTTTTTTCTTTAAATTTTTTTAAAAAATTATTGGTGTGACATTGGCTTATAAGACTATATAGGTTTCAAGTGCAGATTTCTATGACACATGCTCTGTATATTGATTGCACTGTGTGCCCATTACCCAAAGTCAAGTCTCCTGTCACCATATATTTGACTCCCTTTACCCTTTACAACTTCTCACACCCCCTTTCCCTCTGGTAACCACCATACTGTTGTCTGTGTCTATGAGTTTCACTTTTATATCCTACATATGAGTGAAATAATATGGTTCTTAGCTTTTTCTGACTGACTTATTTCACTTAGCATAGTATTCTCAAGGCCCATCCATGTTGTCACAAATGGCAGTATTTCATCTTTTCTTATGGCTGATTAGTATTCCATAGTATATATTGAAGGACACTTTGGTTATTTCCATGTCTTGGCCACCATGAATAATGCTGCAATGAGCATAGAGGTACAAATATCTTTGCAAATAATTTTTTTTTCAATTTTGGGGGGTAAATGCCCATAAGAGGGATTGCTGGGTCATATGATAACTCTACTCTTAATTTTTTGAGGAACCATCATATTCTTTTCCATAGTGGCTATACCAGTTTACATTCTCACCCCAGTGAATAAGGGCTCCTTTTTCTCCACAACCTCTTCAACACTGTTATTACTTGTCTTGTTGATAATAGCCATTCTAACAGGTGTGAGGTGGTAGTTTTGATTTGCATTTCCCTAATAGCTAGTGAAGTTGAGCATCATTTCATGTATCTGTTGGTCATTTGTATGTCTTCGTGGGAGAAGTGTCTATTCAGATCCTCTGCCCATTTTTGAATTGGATTGTTTGTTTATTTGGTGTTGGGTTATATGAGTTCTTTATATATCATGGATATTAACCCCTATTGGAGCTTTTGTTTGTAAACATCACCTCCCGTTTGGTTGGTTGCCTTTTTGTTTTGTTGGTGGTTTCTTTTGCTGAGCAGAAGCTTTTTAGTTTCATATAATAGCATTCATTTATGTTTGCCTTTACTTCCCTTGCCTTTGGGGTTAAATTAGTAAAATATTCTCTAAGACCAAGGTCCATGAGCTTAGTACCTATGTTTTCTTCTATGTAATTTATTGTTTCAGATCTTATATTTAGGTATTTGATCCATTCTGAATTAATTTTTGTACATGGGGACAAACTGTAGTCTGGTTTCATTCTTTTGCATGTGGCTTTCCAGTTTTCCCAGCACCATTTATTGAAGTGACTTTCTTTTCCCCATTGTGTGTTTTTTGCTCCTTTGTTAAAAAGTGTTTGCCCGTATACATGTGGTTTTATTTTACATGTATATGACTGCCTAGTAGATTGCCTTGGACCAGATCTGGGCTCTCAATTCTGTTCCATTGGTCTGTATGTCTGTTTTTTCTACCAATAACATGCTATTTTGATTACTGTTGCTCTGTAGTATGATTTGAAGTCAGGTGGTATACTACCTCTGGCTTCATTCTTTTTTCTCAGGATTGCTTTGGCTATTTGGGACCTTTTGTGGTTCCATACAAATCTGATAATTTTTTTTGTTCTATTTCTTTAAAAAATGACATTGGGATTTTGATGGTGATTGCATTACATCTGTATGTTGCATTGGGTAATATGGCCATTTTAACTATGTTGATTCTTCCAATCCGTGAGCACGGGATGTTTTTCCATTTTGTTGTGTCTTTTTCAATCACTTTTAATAATGCTTTGTAATTTTCAGTATATAGGTCTTTCACATTCTTTGTTAAGTTTATTCTTAGGTATTTTATTCTTTTGGTTGTTATTGCAAAATGAATTGTGTGTGTTTTTTTCATTTCTTTCTCTGAAAATTTGTTGTTAGTATACAGGAAGGCAATGGATTTTTTATCCTGCAACTCAACTGTATTTGTTTATTGTTTCTAATAGTTTTTTGGTGGAGCCTTTAGGGAGTTCTATATACAGAATCCTATCATCCACAAAAAGTGGCAATTTTAGTTCTTTCTTCCCTATTTGGATACCTTTTATTTCTTTCCCTTGCCTTATTGCTCTGACTAGGACTTCCAGAACTATGTGGAATAAAGGTCGTGAGAGGAGATATCCTTGTCTTGTTCCTGATCTACCTCCTCCCCCGCCCCCCAATGAAAACATGTGTCCACACAAAAACTTGCACATGAATGTTCATAGCAGCATTTTTCATAATAGCCAAAAAGTGGAACAGCTCAAATGTCCATCAGCTGATGAATGGATAAACAAAATAAGGCATATCCATACAATAAAATATTATTTGGCCACAAAAAGGGCATGGGGTACTGATACATGTTACAAAATGGATGATCCTTGAAAACATGATGCTAAGTGAAAGAAGCCAGTCATAAAAGGCCACATATTATGTACTGAATGATTTCATTTACATAAAATGTCCAACATAGGCAAATCTATGCAGACAGAGAGTAGATTGCCTAGGACCAGATCTGGGGCGAAAGGGAGAGATTTGAGGAAAAATGGGAAGAAATTACTAATGGGTATGGGGTTTCTTTTTAGGGTGATGATATGTTCTAAAGTTTATTGTGATGGTGGTTGCATAACTGTGTGAACATACCAAAACCCACTGAATTTTATACTTTAAGTGGGTGAATTGTATGTTATGTGAATAATATCTTAATAAAGCTGTTATTGAAAAATAATTTTTAAAAAATATATATTTTATTGATTTTTTTACAGAGAGGAAGGAAGAGGGATAGAGAGTTAGAAACATCAATCAGCTGCCTCCTGCACACTCCCTACTGGGGATGTGCCCACAACCAAGGTACATACCCTTAACTGGAATCGAACCTGGGACCCTTGAGTCCGCAGGCTGATGCTCTATCCACTGAGCCAAACCGGTTAGGGCTGAAAAATAATTTTTAAGAAGACATTGGTTAAGTCCATATCTGCTGGAATGATCTGGCACTAATTTACCAAAATGAATAATACATCAGTGATCTCCAGGGTGATCAAAATTGTAAAACCCTACATAAAGTATTTCTTCATAAGTTATTTCTATAGGATAACAAAGTATTTGCCATTTGCACACATATGTGCATATTTATATGTAATTTCATGTAGTCCATATGTTCAAACAATCACACATGAAAACTCCAAAAAATATTGGGAGCCACTGCTTCCAAAAATATTTTATGCATTGTGAGAAATACCTTTCAGATTTGCCCCAGTATTCCAAAAGACACATTATTTTCAATGTCTTACTGCAGGTTTGCTCAGTACTAAGAAATTTTATAAAAGGAGAAAATATTAAAATAGAGAGAGAGAGAAACAAACAGATAATGGGGAAAGAAAATTGTCCACATTCCTTACTTTGGGCTTCTCTTTTCCATTCTTCTGATATTTTTAGAAATAATACTTTTTAAAACTTCTTTCTCCTGCTTAAATTCTACCTTTATCTCTTTTCTTTCTTTCATCAACTATCTTTTGATTAACCTTTGTATTAAGATGAATGCATTCTGGAGTGGGCAGATGGAGTTCATTTGCTATCTGACATAGTTGGTGAGAGCAGGGGTTAGAGGCAGTCCCTAACTGTGATATTAATAAATTATTGTTGTATCTTTGGACTTATCTCTATGAAGCTGTCCCTCTGGGCATTATTTATTGATTCAACAAACATTCATTTACCTTCTGAGTACCAGGTACTATGCTAAGTTCCAGGAATCCTATATAATAAAAGGCTAATATGCAAATTGTCCCCTTGACTGGGAGTTCTACAGGGAGTTCAAACCGAAGTTCAACCAGGGGTGGGGCCAGCCCACCAACTGCCTGTGGCCCCTCCCCCCGGCTGGCCTGGCCTGATCAGCGTGGGCTGGCCGGACCCCACCCGTGCATGAATTCATGCACTGGGCCTCTAGTACAAAATAAATGAGAGAGATTTCTTTCCAGACATCAAGGTTGGCCAAGTTTAGTATAGTGTTTCTCAACCCCCTCCCCTTTTTCTCTTCCTAAAGAGCTTTTGTAGAACTTTTCCCTCCAAAAGACCCCCTCCATCATAAAATTTCAAATCCACAGATACATTTTTTATTTGTTATGTATTTGTGGCCCTTTGGAAGGCCATAAATCATTGTCATATGTAAGATTTTTGGCACCTTGGAGGCCTATTGCTTCAATTGAGAATGTGTGGTTTAGTGAAAGAGAGTGATATAAACAGGGAGATGACAAAATGATGTGACATTATTAAAGTAGAACAAAATATATCAGACCTGAAAGAAAGGAGAGACTTTACATCCCAAACCACTTTAATGACAAGAGCTGGGACTGGGGGATAGAAAACAGGTCTCTATCTTCAAAGCATTTTCAAAAGAGCGATCCTTTCTTCCTTCCTCCCTTCCTCCCTCCTTTCATTTCTTAATCTCTTCCCACTTTCTTCCACAATTGTTCTTGATTAGCTAGTAAGTTCCAAGCAT
>NW_006291567.1:1172882-1184276 GCF_000327345.1 Myotis davidii | reverse complement strand
CCTTCTACTCTTCTCAGATCCCAGTGCTCTTCCACTCTCTCCTAAAATAATTTATTCAGGTCCCTATCTCCATGAATGCTCAAATGACAGAAAAGATTGAAAATTTTATCCTTTTGTGGTTGAGATCACTCATTATCTTCCTTCCTTGGGTACAGAATCTTAGTGTTATTCTGGATCCCAATGAGACCAGTGACAAGACTACATTACCCAACCTACTTTAGCTAGGGTTGACAGTTGTGATATAAAGAATTATTGGATGGGATGTTTGGGAAACCTCTTTAGAAGGAGATAGAAGCTGGCATAGGCCTTTTGGCACTCTCTCTCTTTCCTGTTCTCCTCCTCCTCCTCCTCCTCCTCCTCCTCCTCTTCATCCACCATCACCACCTCCTCCTCCTTCTTTTTCTTCTTTCATGCTGGCTGAATACATATATATGGACTTGAGCTCTACCCAACTTGTACTCTGAGTGTATCTTGGAGATGGAATGCATGTGCTTAGGATGATAAAGCAAAAAGACTAAAAGGAACTGGGTTTTTGGTGACTATGTGACTTCTTTCCCAACATTGGACTGCCCACTTCAGGACTTACTGTGCATAAGGGAAAAATAAACTTCTTTGTGTTTAGTGACTGCTATTTTGGATTTTCTGTTACATGCAGCCAAATCTAATACAAACTACTACCCTCCAGTGGTGGTATTTGCATTCCAACAGGCATTTAGAGTTTAACCTAAAAGAATGAAACTCTATCCCAAAGTTTCAAGCATAAATCAGCAGATAGAATTTTGAGGTCTAGATCTTTGAGATTTTGAGATCCCTTTTGGAATACAGTCCTAAAATCTTTAAAATTAATAACTGTATTTTACAATCATTTTCTACTTTATCAACTCTGCAACATTATTCAATCTATAAAATAACATTTAGATGGTTAAATACAAAAGAACACTTTAAAGTAAGTATATAAATGTTTAATTACCAAGTTGATTGGCTTTGATAAAAATCCTGTACCTTCCTTGAAACTGCAATTCAGACTGTATTTTATGTTTGCTTGTTTCCTGGGCTTGTGTTGGGGAAATTAAAATCTAGAATTGAACTTTGATAAGTCACAATTATCATAACATATGCATGCCCATGCAGAACATATTCAGGTGGTGAACTGGTGCTTGGAACAACATAGCTCTAACAAGAAGATATCTCTGCTTAGTCACAGCACCATTAAAAAAAAAGTCAATCTTATCAACTGGGAAGCTATATGTAGGAATTCCAGTGGCTAAGACAATATGAATCATGAGGGTTGGGAAAAGGAAAATCGGATTACATTTGTGATATTTTAAATCTATTGTATGTGTGGTTGTCTTATACATTGCTTGATACTGAGTTATATCTCAGGATATACTAGTAACAGGGGTGGGCAAACTTTTTGACTCGAGGGCCACAATGGGTTCTTAAACTGGACCGGAGGGCCGGAACAAAAGCATGGATGGAGTGTTTGTGTGAACTAATATAAATTCAAAGTAAACATCATTACATAAAAGGGTACGGTCTTTTGTTTTTTTAGTTTTATTCATTTCAAACGGGCCGGATCTGGCCCAAAGGCCGTAGTTTGCCCACGGCTGTTAGGACAAGGTTTTAAATATATTTTGTTAACCTCTGGGATAGATTTTTTCAATCCTTTCATCTCATGGCACACATAAACTAATTACTAAAAATCTGCAGCACACACAAAAATATATTTTTTGCTGACCTGACCAAAAAAAGGTATAATTTTAATTCATTCACACCAGGAGGCTATTGTTGTGTTGACTGTTGTCATTTTTTAAAGTTGACAACTAAGGGAAAAGAAGTCAGTGTCCATGACTAAATAGTCAGATATTGCATGTTTTAAAAATTATTGCGGCACCCCAGTGTGCCATGGCACATCAGTTGAAAATTGCTGCTCTAAGAAATTTGGAGCCAGTGTGAAGCTGCAACTCAAGCCTCTATTTCCAATCCCTGCTCTGAGTTTTTAAAAGCATATTATTTTGCCCAAGCACAAGAACATTTATCCATCTATAAGATTATATCATAATATTCAAATTTTCCAAGGAGTGCAGTTGTGCTGCTGAGCCCTTGAGCTACCAATAAAGAAAGTCCTTCTTGCACAGGCCTCTCTAAAGCTGTGGATAGCATCTTGCTGAAATTTGTCTAATTATATTTTCCAGAAATGCCCCCAAATATTTATTTTGGTTTAAATGGATAAAAATTGCTTGCCTGTTATTATAATGTGTGTTGATGTCAAACTGAACATCAGCCCTTGAGACTTCCTAGTTACATTCATGAATAAGAAGTAACAATCCCATGGAGCTGATAAATTGCCATGAATATGTAAATATAGCTACAGAAGATAGTTCCTTCAATCAAGGGTCAAAATTACCATTGCTGACCTGAAAAATATGTACTTTTATTTGTGAGATCAGCTTCCTTCAAAAATGCCAAATGGACATTTCAAAGCAAAAAATTAAAATATAGCATTTAGAAGAAGGCGGTAAGTAAAGAAGTGGACAGGATCTTTGGCAGATAGTTCTGAGATCTAATATTAACTTATTAGTCAGAGTTCCAGCAGGAAACAGAAGGCACACTCAGCCGGGATCTGTGAGGATGATTTAATGAAGAGACTATTTTATGGAGGTGTGGGCAGGGTTGAAGGAACCAACATGAGATGTCAGAACACCCAGAGACCAGCAACAGCAGGAAGCTCTTAAATACCCTTGGGCTGGAAAGGAGAAAGGCAAGAAATGGTGTTTCCAGCTCTCAGTGAGAGCTGGAGCTCTAGAGATGGGACAACAAATAGAAGCTATAGTTGTGAAGGGAGGCAGTTACTGCCATAACCATATAGATGGGAATCTCCTGTGGTGACCCCCATTGGCCAAACTCAAACAGAATCCAGAGGATAAGATAGTCCCAGGGACAGAGCAGGCCAAGAGTGGATTAGGACGAGGATTCAAGGAGAGACTATCTAGCATGCTGTAAAATGTGTAAATGGGAATAAAAATAGTACCTACCTCCTAAATTTGTTTTGAGGATTAAATGAGATGGTGTATAATTTTTAATACAATGTCTGGCTTAGAAGAAGCATACAACTGATGCTAGCTAGCATTTTTATTGTATTGACTATTGAAGAGACAGACTTACTTATTTGTTTCAAGTATGACCAGTTTATCAATGTTAAGAAGTATGTCCTCATGAACATAATTCTGAAAGTTGGCTTACATGGAAGTCTTCAAGCTGTCTTTTCCTATTAAACTGCATGACTTTATATTTCATAGCATAATAAGTGATACAGCAGACATCAACTTCATCTAATTTAAGCCTGTACACTCACACAATCCATTTAAATCACAAAGCAGAAACCAAAAAATGTAGAGGAACTTCTTCCCACTCTGGAAAAATAACATGTTAAAGTTCAAGTTTTATTTCTTTTGATTTTCAGGTGGACTCATAAAACATTAGTATTCTAGATTCTTCAGCTCCCAAAATTATTCCCCACCTGCCTTGATGCCTGTAATTCTTCCATAAAGGAATAAAGTTTTCCTTCTACAACTCAAGTCAAAACATGAATTGAAAATGGCTCTTCAGAAAAGAGTATATTGACTAAGAGTTCAGATGCTTCCTAGGCAGCAAATTTTGATACAGGCAAAAAAAAGAGTGGATGGGCTTCCTTAACTACCCAGGCCCTGCTGAGACTGACAGAGACAAGTTAAGTAGGAGTGCCTCCCACTGGCTGTGCCAAGGAAGGAAGGTTCTCCAGGACTGGGTTGAAATAAAAGGAGTGTGGCTCAAGGCAGTCTGAGGTGCCCACAAACTGCATGGGAGAACCAGAATAGTTCTTGTTTGGAGCCAAGGTCAGAGCTGGGAAGTCAATTTCATGTGTGCCATTTAAAAGGTGAGGCCAGGACAGAAAACTAGTATGGAATGTGAACTGTGCCTAGGGATGATGGTCAAAATATTTAACAACAAGTGAAATATTATAGAGATGCAGATGTAGAAATATAATATATGTTTATATATTACTAGAGGCCCAGTGCACGGATTCGTGCACATTGAAAGGAGATTAATTAGAAGGTGGCCAGCGGGCTGGGACTGTGCGAGATGGGCTGGACATGCCTTGGAGCCAACTTCCCTCAGTCCCTCCCTGGCCGCACCTGGGGCAGTGCAAAACTGCTTATTAAATCATTCATCAAATAGTTCATAATTTCTAAATTATATCTTGATTTTTAGAAAATCTTGATGGGGTCTTTTGTTTGCATGGACTGTTACTGCCAAATAATGGCCAAGTGAGCAGTGATTTGACACAGGGAGTAACATCAAATTCTAATAACTATACCATTGAATTGATAGTCATTAAGTAACTTGTAGTCTCAATTCATAGATAATTAATCTTATTATCATATTGCTCATGGTGCTAACCCCTTTTCAGCTACTGCTGAACTTATACCATTGACATCTGGAGACCTCCTCGCTTCTATAATTCTGGTTAAGGATTTTGTAGATTCAACAAGGTTTTTATGTTCATGACATTTTGACTAAGTCCTGAAAATTATTTATTAGAATTTTATATAAAATTAGTTGTCTTAATTTTAAAAAATTTGTTTTCTTAAAATCCAAAGAGACTCAAAGCATCATTTGGTCAAATTTCAAGTTTCAATATTATGTTTTTCTCTCATATTTGTCATTAAGCAACAAATTTTTAAAGAATTTTAGAGGCAAAATGAATAGTATTTTTGGAATTGGTATTTGTGTAGTGTCAAAGGATTTTGTCCTAATTCTTTATCTCTAATAATATCACCCACCTCTCTTTTATAGTTTGATATTTTATATATACAATAACTATTCCCTTTCATCTAATTAATCTTCCAGTTTTAATATCAAAACGTTTTTTCTTGCAGAGCTAAAGAAAGTTACTGATACCTTAGAATATCATTGACTCAGCCAAATCTCTTAAAATATTATTTTCCAAATATTTAATTAATTACATTTAATAATTGTTATTAAAGTGATTTAACTTTAGGGTAGGTATCATCTTCAAACTTTTGTAGCTTCTAGCCCTTCAGGCTGCCTAGGAAATCCAAATATTCTCCTTTTCATTATTTTAATTTCCAGATGTTTTATTTATTTTTTTCCAATTATTATTTTTGCATGGTAGTATATTACAAAATTTATGGGGAAAGGACTTTAAATATTTTACTTCAGAGACTGTTGAACTTTTTTGTAATGGGCCAGATGATAAATATTTTAGGCTTTGCAGGACACAGGGTGCCTGTATTAACTATTCAACTCTGCTGTTGTAGCGTGAAAACAGTCACAGACAACATGTGAATGAATTGGCATGGCTGGGTTCTAATAAAACTTTAATTCAGACATGCTGAGCATAAGCACATCCAAATGGAACTGTCCAGATGGGTTGACTCCGTGGGTCTGGAATTCAGGAGAGTGTTCTAGGCAGTTGAATATAGATTTCAGAGGGGAGGGTCATCTAAATATGGGTGGTAGTTGAAATCTTGGGAATGGACTCATCTATGGGAAAAGGACCAGATGGGGAGAGGAAGAAAAAGAGAAAAATAAAAATGAGAAGTGTGGAAGTAAAAGGAGAGGTGTGGAGAAGGGAGGGAAAATGAGAGGAGGAGAGGTATGGAAAAGAGTGAGGACAGGACCTTGGAGAACAGCAATATTTAAGGAGAGAGGAGGCAACCACAAGAAGCCCACGAAGAAGACAAAATAAGACAAATCAGAGATCAGGAGGGACATGAGGAGAGGATGAGGATGGTCACAGAAATCAAGAAGAGTCCTGAAAAGGAGGCAGTGGCCAGCACTATGGTGTGAACTGGATTTGGCAATAACATCCTTAATTGCCTTAGTGTGAGCAGTTGCAGGAACTTGGGGGCTGAAGAAAAACCAAAGTGGTTTGAATAATGAATAGAAGGAAAAATCATAATAAAGAAGCTGGATTGAAAGAGAAGGAAAAAATGGCTGTGGCAAGATGGGATAGACAGTAAAAAGAGGGTTTGATTTGAAAGTGTTTATAACTTAGATGAATAAAAGGCGGAGGATATTTGAAGGTTGAAGATATAGGATAATCTGGTAACTGAAATACCTGGAAGGGAGGGGAACCCCTGCCCAAGTGGCTGTAAAGTGGACACCCCATTGCAGAAATGGAGGAAGGATTATGAAGTAGGAGGGGGAGATAATCTGTTTAACATGTGAGGGTAGCATGAAGAAAATGGCTTTCTCTTTGGCTTCTATACTTTGTGTTGTATGAGGAGATTATATGCTAGGAGAATGGAAAGTGTATTGTGAAAGTATGAAAGAGTTGTTGTAAACAGTGGAAGAGGGATGATGAGATCAGGAAGTGGGACTGTGGAGTTGAAGATTTTAAGATTCTGGATAAGTGCCTCTACCTCTCGCCACTACCTTGCTCTAGCTTTACTGATATTGCCAAACTGTGATGTTATCAAATAGAAAATAACAACTAAATAGCCTATATCTTGTGCCTGGGATTTTCCTACACCTGGCCAGCGATGTAACATTGAGAATCACCTCTCAACAGTGACTTACACAATCCTAATTGGGGATAGGGAGGAAACAAGCAAGCAAAGCCCCAATGTCCCCCCATCAACCTTACAGCATTATGAGTCCCAAAACAATTCTGTTTGGGTTCTTTGTCCACCGACTTCACACAATCCAGTTACCAGCCACTGGAGTCCTTTCCTTGGACCATGACTGGATTCTCCATAGCCGCCCCCCCCCCCAGTGAGTGGTTCTCTTTATACAAAGATATTAAGTGCCCTTCAGGTCTGATTTCCAAAGTTACCAATCCAAGTAAGGCCCCTCAAGTGCTCTTCCAGTCCCAACAGATGTGAGCTCTCTCAGAGCCTTGTGATTCCTCCTGGGGTCTGGATGCTGTTTGGGCTTTTCTCAATCAACCAATACCCTTTTTTTGCTCGTATACACCACACCACCACTACCAAGTGGGCTCCACTGGGCATGGCACTCCCTGGCCAGTTCCACTCATGAGATTCACTTTAGAAGGTACTTTCTAGCAGCAGCAACAGCAGCAGCAGCAGTCCCTTGAAGCTAGAGTCACACTGCCCCCTGTACATGCATTCCATAGACTAGCATGCCTCTACTCTGGTTTCCCAGATTCCTGAGGCTCTAGGGGGGACACAGCCCAGCACAGCCAGGTGGTATAACCTCACACTCCCTGAGCTCCCAAATGCCTCGTCTAAAATTTGTGGGGTGTCTGTCCCCTCACTCTGTCTCCAGCAATCACTTAGCTTCTGGAGACAGATAGACCCATGGCTCTAGGCACTTGGCAATAGCATACCCATTCTTTCTGGTGAGCAGGCCTGCCATGTCACTGGCTGTAGGACCTTCAACCAGCCAGTTACCTCCAAGTGACTGAAGGTCTGTATTTGAAGCAAAGAATTGAAAATGTTCCTCCATCTTTGTGGCACCTATCTACCAGTCAAGGCAAAGACTGAATGCCACCTCCTCCATGCAGCCTTCCCTCATGCCTATGAATTTTCACCTTCTCTAAACAGCCACAGAGTCTCACCTTTGCTTTAAGTTCATTCATTCATTCAGTAAATATTTATTGAGAATCTTCTGGGACCAGTCCCAGTGCCATGTACTAGAACACAAGTTTCCTACCTCATAGAACTGAGAAACAGTTGTGGACATGAAAAATTGAATATTAAAAAATTCTTGTGTGGTATATAGTACAGTTAAGAGTGTGGGCCCTGAAGCCAAACTGCTTGGATTTGAATCTCAACTCTATCACTGACTGGCTGTGTAAAATTGGGCAAGTGTTTTAACCCTCTCTGTGTCTTAGCTTTAACATCTGCAAGATAAGATAGCAATAATACTTACTGCAGAGAGCAGTGATGGTGAACCTATGACACGCGTGTCAGAGGTCACACGCGAACTCATTTTTGGTTGTGCTTTTTCTTTGTTAAATGGCATTTAAATATATAAAATAAATATCAAAAATATAAGTCTTTGTTTTACTATGATTGCAAATATCAAAAAATTTCTATATGTGACACGGCACCAGAGCTAAGTTAGGGTTTTTCAAAATGCTGACACGCCGAGCTCAAAAGGTTCGCCATCACTGGCATAGAGTAGACTATTGAAAGTGCTCTATAAGTGGGCTCCTATCATTATTATTGATGTTGTCGTTACAATTGTTTTAACAGTTACAAGTACAGAGGGATGTTAGAGCATGGGAGGAGCATTTAGCCCTCTTGACTTTATATTAAAGTTCTTTGTGTGAATCTTATCTCCCCTACCCAATTCTCAGTCCTCCAGAGCAGATGTATTTACAAATGAAACATTTGAATCAGTTCCTTACACTTATTAGGTGCTCAATAAATATCTACCTGCCTATTTAATGAAAATGGATTCACCCAGATTTGGGTCAGCCCCCAGGCCACTTCAGTTGGGTGTGAAAGTAACAGGAGCTGCCCCCTGCCTTCCAGAGCAAATTCTGAGGGGCTGCATGGGTCTGTGAAGAGGGAAAAGGGGCAAATGAAAAGGAGAAGAAAAAACTGCCTTACCCAGAGATGCCATATATTCACCCTGGGTTTTACAATTATTTATTCCTTCGCATGAAGGCCATATCAGGTTTGGCGTTTCTACTTCCATGATGTAAACGTTCCAAGGGTTGGTTATTTGGCTTTGGAGTTTACTGGGTGGACCTCAGCACTCAAAAATCTATCCTGGGAGCTGTTAGCACTTTCCCACTCCCTACCTCCTTAATAAGCTCACTGAAAGAGAACAAAAATGTCAGTTTTAAGATTCACAAATGCAAGTAAGTTATTGTTTTCCTAAGAAAGTCACTTCTCACCCTGGCCAGGTTTCTCAGTTGGTTAGAGCATCGTGCCAATACACCAAGGTTTCAGGTTCGATCCCCTGTCAGGGAATATACAAGAATCAACCAATGAATGCATAAATAACCTGTGGACACAGACAATAGGGTGGTGAGGGTTTGTGGGGGCAATGGGAGCAGGCTGGGAGAGATTAATGGGGGGGGAGGGGAACCTATGTAAAGGGTGTCCCAAAATTCATGCAAGAAGTAATTTTGATAGAAAACACAGGTTTATAATTAAAAATTATAAATATTGATTCATAAAGTATACAGTATAGGGTTATGTATGGAATAGCATATCAGGTAAATGGCCCCACAGCTTTGCTGGCACATATGCACTCTTTTGTTGAAATTTTCCATGACCGTCCCAAAGCCCAAAAAAAAAAAAGTCCAAGGGCGTTAAATCACATGATCTGGGCAGCCAATTCTGATCACCAAAACGGGAAATTACATGACCAGGAAATGGCTCATGCAGTAATTGAATTGTTTCTCGGGCTGTATGGCATGTGGCACCATCTTGTTGAAACCACATGTCATCCACATCCATATCTTGCAATTTAGGCACAGAAAACTGGATTATCATGTCACGATAGCGAGCACCATTAAATTCAAATCTTGCATGAATTTGGGGACACCCTTTAATACTGTCAACAATAAAGATTAAAAAATCATAATAAGTGGAACAAATCCATGTTTTCTTTCTCAAAAAAATCAATACATTTTAAAAAAGAAAGTCATTTCTCTTTTCTTTTTTCTTTTTATAAAAATGTATCTTTAGCACAGCTGGCATGTCTCAGTGATTGAGGGGCAACATATGAACCAGGAAGTCAAGGTTCAATTCCTGGTCAGGGTACATGCCTGGGTTGCAAGCTCAATCCCCGGAAGGGGGAGTGCAGGAGGCATAAACCTTATGAGTCTCTTTCATTGATGTTTCTATCTTTCTCTCCCTTTCCCTTCCTCTCTGAAATCAATAAAAATATATATTTTTAAATTATCTTTATTGGTGAAAGTATTACATATGTCTCCTTTACCCCCCATTGATCCCCTCTAGGCCAACCCCTCTTCCCTGCCACCCCGCCTTCTACCCCAGACCTTCACCACAATGTTGTCTGTGCCCATGAGTTATGCCTATCCTATAAAATAAAAGGCTAATATGCAAATAGATTGAACGGTGGAACGACTGAACAACTGGTCACTATGACATGCACTGACCACCAGGGGGTGCACATGGAACATGGAGGGCATCAGCAGCAGGTGGCAGAGCACAGAACATGGTGGGCATGGCCCACCGGGGGATGGTGAGGCAGGTGAGTGGAGGCACCAGACCAAGGCAGGGTGCTGGTCGCTGTCATCAGGGCGAGCCTCTGATGGTTACTGAAAATTTTTTGCTCCCATGCACCACAGTCCTGCCTGGTGCTCGCACTTGCTGCCGGTGCTGGCCCTGCTCTCACCCACTGCTGGCACCAGCAGTGGGTGTGAGTGGCAGCTGCCAGCCCCAATCGCCCCTCAGGCTTCTCCACCTCCCCCTGCTTCTGAGGGGCTATCAGGGCTGGCAGCTGCCACTCACAACCACTGCTGGTGCCAGAACCACCACTTGCACCCACTGATGGCACCAGCCCCCAATTGCTCTACACCAGCAGCAGGTGTGAGCAGGGCCGGTGCTGTCAGCATGTGGGAGTGGTGGCGGTGGGAATGGGGGGCTGCCAGCAGGCAGGGGACCAGGGGCCATGGTTGGAGGGGCTGGGCAGGGGCACAGAGGCTGGGCTGAGACCCACCCAGGCCCACTGCAGCCTCATGGCCCACAGTTTCTTCCATGGTGCATGAATTCGTGCACTGGGCCTCTAGTATGCATATAAATTCTTTGGTTGTTCTCTTCCCACACACCCACCCTCACCTGCCTTCCCTCTGAGATTCCACAGTCAGTTCTATGCTTCTTATATCTCTGAATCTATTTTGTTCACCCATTTGTTTTGTTCTTTAGATTCCACATATGTGTGAGATCATGATACTTGTCTTTCTCTAATTTATTTCACTTAGCATAATTTCCATTCTTGTGGTTGGAAATGGCAAGATTTCATTCTTTCTTTTGGTTAACTAATATTTGACTGTATATAGTATCAAATCTTCTTTATCCATTTGTCTATCTGATGGACACTTAGGTTTCTTTCATATCTTGGCTATTGTAAATAATGCTGCAAAGAATTTGGGATGCATATGTCATTTTGATTTAGTGTTTTGTGTTACTTTGGATAAATACCTAGAAGTGGAATTGCTGAATACTTCTTTGTCTCTTATTATAGCCTTTGATTTAAAGTCTATTTTTTCTGATATATGTATTGCTAACCCAGCTTTTTTTAATTGCCATTTGCATGAACTGTCATTTGGTGGTGATGAACTCCTTCAGCTTTTTCTTTTCTGAAAAACTCCATATCTCTCCTTCTATTCTAAGTGATAGTCTTTCTGAGTAGAGTCATCTTGATTGTAGGTCCTTGCTTTTT
>NW_006291567.1:1150028-1172331 GCF_000327345.1 Myotis davidii | reverse complement strand
GGTACTTCTCTTTCTCTTATTAGCTTATTTCACTTATAATACTCTCCAGGTTCCTCCATGCTGTCTCAAGGGTAAGAGATCCTTCTTTTTTACTGCTGCATAGTATTACATGGTGTAAATGTACCAAAGCTTTTTTATCCACTCATCTACTGAGGAGCACTTGAGCTGCTTCCAGATCTTAGCTTTGTAAAATGTGCTGCTATGAACATAAGGGTGCATATATTCTTTCTGAATGCTGTTTAGGATTTCTTAGGATATATTCCCAGAAGTGGGGTCACCAAGTCAAATGGCAGTCCCATTTTTAATTTTTTGTGGAAACTCCACACTATTTTCCACAGAGGCTGCACCAGTCTGTATTCCTACCAGCAGTGTACTAGGGTTCCCTTTTCTCCACATTCTCACCAGCACTTGTCATTTGTTGATTTGTTGATGATAGCCATTCTGACAGGTGTGAGGTGATACCTCATTGTCCTTTTAATTTGCATCTCCCTAATGATCAGTGACTTTGAGCATTTTTTGATATGTCTCTTGGTCATCTGTATGTCCACTTTGGAGACGTGTCTGTTTAAGGACCTTTGCCCATTTTTATTGGATTATTGGTGCTAGAACAGGCATATAGATCAGTGAAACAGAGCAGAGACCCAAGAAATTGACCCAAACCATTTTGCTCAATTAATATTTGACAAAAAAGGCAAGAGCATACAATAAAGACAGTCTCTTCAATAAATGGTGTTGGGAAAATTGGACAAGTACATGAAAAAAATGCAACTAGACCAACAACTTAAGCCATACATAAGAAAAAACTCAAAATGGATAAAAGATTTAAATGTAAGTTGTGAAACCATAAAAATCCTAGAAGAAACCATAGGCAGCAAAATCTCAGACGCCTCTCATAGCAATATGTTTGCCGGTACATTTCCTAGGGCAAGGGAAATGAACGAGAAAATAAACAAATGGGACTACATCAAAATAAAAAGCTTCTGCACAGCAAAAGAAACCATCAGCAAAATAGAAAGAGAACCCACTGTATGGGGGAACATATTTTCCAATGATACAACTGATAAGGGGTTAATATCCATTTCTCTCTTCTTCAAGTTAGTCTTCATTGACCTAATATGGAATTTTCCAGAAATTCCTCAAATTTCTTAAATTTTGACTTGTGTGGTTCTGCAAAGAAAATATGTCATGCATGGTTTTGAAGTCCTGGCAAGTTTTTATTCTGGATTGAACCCTAGACAGACTTTGAATTAATTCTAGTAAATGATGGAGTGGATCGCTTGCCAGTTTCCAACTTCAATGAAGTTAAGACAAGTTGAGTTAATATGTTTTTCTTTCCTACCTTGGGTATCACATGCCTGACTAATACCTTCATTACTATAATTTCCAGTCTCCTGTAATCTTATTAGAGAAGTGTCTTTAAAATACTATTTTATAAAACATATGATGGATACTAATTACCAGTTCCTCAAGTAAATTTGTGTTATGGCGTGGAATTTTAAAAGGGGTACGGATTAAAAACTGGGACCAGATACAGCAAGAATGCAATGGGTGCTTATAGGCAGGGTGGCCTATTTTTGAAGATGAAGGAGTCACAGAATCTGGAGAAGAAAATAA
The DNA here is from genome assembly GCF_000327345.1 of Myotis davidii. Lineage (NCBI taxonomy): Eukaryota > Metazoa > Chordata > Mammalia > Chiroptera > Vespertilionidae > Myotis > Myotis davidii. The sequence continues at coordinate 1,170,717 of NW_006291567.1, read as the reverse complement.
GATCAGAGGTCTTCCCACCCAACTACTTATAGCATGTTAAGTCCTGTGTACAGTATGCAGAACTGCTTAAGTATCTCTAGGGAGACACAAGCGTCTGTGTATCAGACTCTGTTGGTGCTCTACCCATACTCCCTTCACATTCACCCCTCCACTTCTGGACATCGAACTCTCATCCTGAGGACATTTTTGCAGGAGCACATTTGCCCACATACAGGGCAAGCCTGGAGTGCTATAGAGTTAGTGCTTTTGGAAACAGTTCTAAACCAGTGGTGGATTTGGCGAATAAGTCCTCCACCTTCCTGATGCCTTGCAGGGACTACTCTGAGGTATGCTCTCCTCTGTCTCCCAGAGCTCCCCTGGAGGATAGAATTCCAGCAACTGGCTTGCTAACACATTTGTTGTTGTCTTCCTTTCTTTCCTGGTATCACTTCCTCTCTCTCCAACCAGTATTTCCTGGGATCACCTCTCAAAGAAACTTTTTGCATATGAATCTTCATCTTAGGGTGTGCTTTGGGAAGATCCCAAACTAAGATAATTTTTACTTCTGCAATTCTAGTTAGGTCTTTCTCGCTTCTCTCCTTGATGATTTTATATATTTCCTAGCTGGCCTCTGGCTTGCAATCTCTTTTCCTTCCTTTCTTACCATCCATTGCTCCCAGATTATCCTTCCTCCTGAAGTATTGCTTGGATGTATCATCCCCCCCCAACTCTTTTACTATTAACCACGTTCTAAGTGGGAACAAAAGTCAAACCCCCTCTCACAATCTGGCCCATACCCCTCCCCAGCCTTTGACCCACAACACCTTTGAATGTGTCGGATGTTCCAGCTGACCTATCCTGTTCACAGTTGCTAAATATTTCTAGAATAAGAAAGCTTAAAGGGAAGTGAGAAAAGTCATCTGGACATTATACTTCCACCTTTATTCTACTTAAGAGAAGTACAAAGTACTTTTCTGTAAATAGATTAGAAACAGCCCCCCTCCCCCCCAAAGTTCTTTCATCCAGAATCAGGGCTCTTATCAGTACAATTAGAATAAAATTCTGCATGTGAATGTCCTCCTGTATTTTCTTATACTGCAATTTAATTTTAATTCCAGATGGGAATTAAGCCACTTGATTTTCCAGACTTTGTTGGTGCTCTATCCATATTCCCTTCACATTCACCCCTCCACTTCTGGACATCTGTGACTCTCTTCCTGGGGACATTTTTGTTGGAGCACATTTGGCAAATGGCTTTTCTATGTTGTTAAGCCAAAACAGGTACTATAATGATAAACATTTCACAAATGCAGACAGAGGAAGAGAGATGGTGTGCTGTGTTGGACTGAGTTCTATAAGAGGCCTCAGCTCTATCCTGGCTCTGTTCACTATAGCTTGAGTAATATTGAACAAGTCATATAACTTCTCTGAACCTCAGTTTCCTCATCTATAAAACAAGAAAGTTGTCTCTAAGATCCATTTTAGAGCTAACATGCTACTAACAAGATGCTATGATTTGAAGCTGTGGTTGCTGGAAATGAATTGGTGGGTATAGTCAAATGTTTAGAGACAATCTAAATTTGTTCATGCATCCCATAGTTTTAGTTTAGTCAGTCCAAAATTCCACTTAATTTTTGAAGTTCATAAAAGTGATCAATGAATGTTACCTATCGGGACAAGAACTAAAGCCAGCCACAGTCTTTGCTTCCCCTCAAAACCCTTGTCTCTCCCCCTTCACCAGTACCTTCCTGACCTTCAGTCTGGATGACTATAACATGCCTAACTTGGTCTTGGTTTCCTCTTGAGAAAAATAAATATTAAATGTGAAATGAAAACCACACATGTAATAATGTTGGGATTAATGAGGTGCTGAATTGTATTCTTACTTTGCTATTGTTGGCAAGTGTGGTATTCAGCCGAATTCAAAACTGTGGAAACATTCGTAAAACAAAAATGTTAGTCCAAAGTTTTGCATTCACCATGTGGCTTATTATTCTACTGAATGGAATGGTAATGCCCTCAACATCTGGGAGGCAGGGCAAGCAGTATTGGCATGATGTTGTCTCCATTCTCAGCGAGTAGGAGAGGAGAGGAGAATGGAGGAGAGAAGAGAAGAAGGGAGGAGAGGAGAGGAGAGGGGAGGAGAGGAGAGGATTGTTCCCTCTTACCTATCTCTAGTAAAGGTTGCTGGGAAAGGTCACCAATTAGACCGTAATTGATCAATAAAAAGTAAAATCTCATTCCATTCCAAGATTAACTAGTCTCCAAGCAGAGCTGTAAAGGGATGTAAATTATGCCTCATAGTGCTATTTCTCACATAGTCATTCCAATAGCTCTTTGGGAAGGTGTCATTAGACATGAAGAAACCAGGTCTTAGGAAAATAAGTGACTCACTAAAGTCACATAGTTAGCAAGCCAGTGTTTAAACCAAGCCTTTCTACTTGTAACTCCAACAGTCAGTGCAGTTACCACCCATTCTATCCTCAGAAACATACAGGAATGTATTCCCAAATGTGCCTTTTCTACTGTCCTATGTTACAGGTGAGAGTGACTATTGAAAACACCTTTGAGAAAAGCAATTTGAATTATCTATAAAGACCCTCTAAAATGTTTATACCTTCTGATTGTATAATTCCACTGTTAGAAACCTTTCTAAAAGAAATTATCTAAGATGTGGATGGTTACCAGAGAATAGTGCAAAAAGATGTTAATACAGTATTATTTTTAACTAGAGGCCCAATGCATGAAAATTCATGCACTGGAGGGGGGGATCCCTCAGCCCGGCCTGCCCCTCTCACAGTCCAGGAGCCCTCAGGAGTGGGAGGCAACCTGGCGATCAGGTGAAGGTGACGCCCCATCACACCTCTGCTGCTGCCACTGCCAGCAGTGCAAGCCTCAGCCGGCCCTGGTTACCTGTGCCTCAGGCGGGCCCTGGGTGGCTGGGCAGCCACCATCCAAGGCTTGCTTGTGCCTCGCGCCAGCCATGGGCGGCTGGGGGGTTGAGGGGACTGGGGGACTCTGGAAGCAGGTGCACCAGCGGGGCAGAGGGGACTGGGTGCTGCCATCTTGTGGCTGTGGGTGCCACCATCTTTGAGGGTGTGACAGTCAATTACCATATTCCATCCTTATTGGCTGTGGGTGCCACCATCTTTGAGGGCAGGGTAGTCAATTAGCATATTCCCTCTTTATTAGATAGGATAGTGAAGTGCTCTAAAACCCTCTTACTAGGAGAATGGCTAAATCACTGTGGCAGAAGCTCCAGTTAAGCCAGAACATAGACTTATATATCTTGGGTGTCCCCACTCTTTGAGTATAGGTTTGAATTAACTGATACACATGGGCACTGAAGCAGAAATAACATTAACTCAAGCCCACAGTTGGAGTTTAGATATATATATGTGTAGACATGTCTTGTAGACTCAGTAGGGAGGAGGAGGATGCCAACAGAATCCAGCTTATAGGGAAGGACTATAGCCCTCCAAATAATTAGTCCTAGAAAAGAAAGAATTTGGTGTGATGAAGTGGATTCAGCAACACAGTTTGAGATTCCAGGAGAAGTGGATACTATATACTATAACATGTTGCAATGCTATAGGGGGCAAGTGGTGGGATGGCTGTGTGAACTAGTGGTGTGTACACTTTAGGGCCCATGCAACGTTGTTGTGGTACCCACTCCTCTGTAGGAGTGTAATGCAACAAAGAGCCCAACACAGAATGTATCACATCTAAGGAGGCTTCTGGGTAATTGGAGCATGTCAGGAGTGGGATTTTGAGTGGCAAACTTAATCTCCAGGAATTTGTCCCTTTAAAGGGTAGAGCCTGGGTAGAAGCAGAAATCCTTTCCAAATAGGGCAGCAAAGGCTGTGACAGAACTTGGAGAAGCAGAAGTCAACAGAGTGTCGTGGCCCAGTCTGATGGTTGTGAACACATGGAGTGCCCCTAGCTTTTTCCCAGACACTCAGGAAAGATTTCACAAGGGACTGAAATTTTTGAATGGGTAAGTGAGGCTTAGAGGGTATGAAATACAAGTATTCATGTTAAAGTTATTTGTCAGTACCCACAGACTATGAGGCCTGAGATTCAGGCCTTATGGCAAATTTTGCCTATTTCTTGCTGGTTCAGTTAATCTGGAACAAATTTCTCCACTCCCCAATATTCTACCCCACAGTTTATCAACAACCAGCACTAGACCTTCTCTTGGTCTGTTGTCCTGATGATCACCTTAACCCTTGTGTGTGTTTTTTTGTTCTTTGTTTTTTTTTAAAAAATATATTTTTATTGATTTTTTACAGAGAGGAAGGGAGAGGGATAGACAGTTAGAAACATCGATGAGAGAGAAACATCGATCAGCTGCCTCCCGCACACCTCCCACTGGGGATGTGCCCACAACCAAGGTACATGCCCTTGACCGGAAGTGAATCCAGGACCCTTCTGTCCACAGGCCGATGCTCTATCCACTGAGCCAAACCAGTTAGGGCTTAACCCTTGTTTTTATACTACCCTTTTGGTTTGAGTCCCACCCTGGACTGCCATCTCCCTCCTTCCATTGGACACATAGGAAGAAATATCTAGTATCCATGAAAAATAATGCTTAGGAAGAGTTTTAAGTGTAATAGGAAGAGTGCTGGGTATAATCTTAATTAAGTAATGCAGGACAAAAACTATATATAGGATGATTATCATTATAAAATGCATTATTAAAAACACTGGAAGGAAATATGTTAAATCCTTAAAGTGGGTGGTGGGGTTATGGGTGATATATATTTTACTTTTCACTTTCCATGAACAGGAAGGAATTATTTTATACTTACAAAGGTAGGCATTAAGAATGTGCTCTTTCTCTCCCTCCTAAGGATAACAAATGAAAAAGTCATGCAGTGCACAAATCTATTAAATTTGGTTTGAAAATAGATGGAATTGGCCTGAAAGTCACTAAAGCAGCCCATCTGTTTTAGCTGTACTGGCTGAGAACTGGTTGATTGCTTAATTTGGCATTGGTTTGGGACACTTGTGCTTTTATGCAACCACAGGAGAGAATTGAGCTGTTCCATATCTGGAAAACTGAAATGGTACCATCCTGATATAGGTGGCCCAAGGGGAAAAATTTTGTATGATGTGGCAAGTTAATATTTTCACAGAAAATTCTGTTCTGTTCTTCAAGTACCCTTAACAATAGCTTATTGAGACTAGACAGCCTCTCTCCCTGTCCAATTTCAAAAGAATTTTCAGTTCTTATTAATGATAAATGAGCCTTGAATCAAACACTGACCAATAAGCCAAATGTGATTGTGAGGATTTTTGTTAGATATTAATATAAGCAAGCACATACATTTGTATTTTAAATTCAGAATTTACTACTTGAATTTAACCAACTTCTCTTTTCACTAAGTTAACAGTAATTTATTTTTTAAAGATTTTTTATTGATTTTTTTTTTGAGAGAGAGAGAGAAGCATCAATGTGACATCAAGACATTAATCAGTTGCCTCCTGCATGCTCCCTATCAGGGATCAAGCCCACAACCCAGGCATGTGCCCTGACAGGGAATCAAACCAGCAAACCCTCTATTCACGGGACAACACCCAACCAACTGAGCCAGACCGGCCAGGGCAGCAGTAATTTATTTTTAATGTGGTTTATGCTCCCGTTTTTTCTTCAATCTAAGAACCATTAGCATTCATGTATTAAGTTTTGAATTGTTGCTTTACACAAAGTTAAAATAATGCATATTTTTGTTTAACTATTATGCTTATGCTTTTATGTACATTTCCTCCTCTGTGCCTAAATATTCACTGTACATCATAGGTACTTATTGAATATATAAGAACTAAAGGATTTTGGGCACTCTAATCAGCATCTCCAGTTTTATGGTACCACTAGTGGCCCTGTGCATGAAATTTGTGCACATTAAAAGGGAATTAATTAGACGAAATATTTTAATATTGCTATTTGCCCTTTCTTTATAATAGAAGTGTCAGAGATGAGAGAAAATTAGTAAAATGTATATAAAAATATCCCTCTTGTCAGAGTCTGGGGCACACCGTAGGACCAAGAGTCAAGTCCCAGCCCATCCGCACACACCTCGAAATCGCGTGAGACCCAGACCTGGCCAGCCCCACCCCTGTCAAGTCGAATGGCAGGGGGCACAGCCTCAGGTCCCCCGGTCCAGTGTTGAGTGGGGGGGCACAGCCTCAGGTCTCCCATCAAACCCCATTGGGCGGGGGGGTGCAGCCTCAGGTCCCTTGTCAAGCCCACAACCCAGGCATGTGCCCTGACAGGGAAGCAAACCCGCAAACCCTCTATACATGGGACAATACCCAACCAACTGAGTGAGACCAGCCAGGACAGCAGTAATTTATTTTTAATGTGTTCTATGCTCCTATTCCTGTGCAGGGGATTGTGGCCTCAGGTCCCCTGGTGCGGCCTCAGGTCCCCCAGCCCAGTGCCGGGGCAGGGGGCATGGCCTCAGGTCCCTCGATGCCAGGGCAGGGGGCACAGCCTCAGGTCCCCTGGCCCCTGCACAAAGGCATGAGGGTGTGAGGGCGTGATGACCATTTGCATATTAGCTCTTTATTATATAGGATTTACCCTCTCTGAATTTTTTTTATCTTTAAATTCTTTATTAGTTAAGGTATTACAAATGTGTTGGCAATTCCTTTTTAGTGATGCAAAATTTCCACTGGTCAGGTATGGAACCACTCGCACTTGTTATAATTGTGTTTAAAATAAAGTAGGTTATAGTAAAAAAAAAAAGTGTATCATAAGGCATCATGCTGATTAATATTGGAGTCCCAAGATGTATAGTCATTTTCCATTGCTGTTGTATGGGCACTTAGGCTGTTTCCAAATCTTAGCTATTGTAAATTGTGCTGCTATGAACATGGGGGTGCATATATCCTTTCTGATTGGTGTTTCTGGTTTCTTGGGATATATTCTCAGAAGTGGGATTACTACATCTAATCAGCGTTCCATTTTTAGTTTTTTGAGGAAGCTCCATACTGTTCTCCACAGTGGCTGCACCAGTCTGCATTCCCCCGAGCAGTGCATGAGGGTTCCTTTTTCTCCACATCCTCTCCAGCACTTGTTGTTTATTGATTTGTTGATGATAGCCATTCTGACAGGTGTGAGGTGAATTTCCGTTTATTTCCCCATCCCCAATCTATTTCATTTGCTGTTGTTTCATTAGCTGATTAAGAAAAGCAATTTTTAAAAACTGTCACAGACTCCTTAATTCAGCATATGAACACTTTAATGTCTCTACCATCCTAAAACAACACTATAAGAAAATAGTTCCAGGTTAAAATGGAGACCAGATATTGATAAGCTAGGGGAAAGTGCATTGCTCCTTGGGTCTCCAAACCTCAAAGTGTGGGAAAGAAGAGGAGCCCCAAAGCTCTGAGTGCCCTTAATAAGAGCCACCTTCTCCTCCAACACTCATAACCTACCATCAAACTCTGCCGAAGACTACTGGGGCTCATGCCCTCCTGCCCTCTTTGTGTTATGGGTGAATTGTCTCCAACATTCATATGGTAAAGTCCCAACCCTGGTACCTCAGAATGTGACCATATTTGAAGATAAGGTCTTTAATGAGGTGATTAAATTAAAATGATGCTATAAGGTGGGGCTCTATTTCAGAAGAATATAAGATGAGGAAGAGACACCAGATGTGGAACCCTGTGAAAAGGCAGCAAGATGGTGGCCATCTGCATACCAAGGAGAGAGAACTTAGGAGAAACCAACCCTGCCAGTATCTTGATCTTGTCTTCTAGCCTCCAGAACTGTGAGAAAATAAGTTCCTATTGTTTAAGCCATCTAGTCTGTGGTACTTTGTCATGGCAGCCCAAGCAGACTGATGTAGCCTCCATCTCTGTTTGTGTCTAAAGCCCAGCACCCCTCTTCACTCAAACACTCCAACCCATATGACTCCATACAACTCCTAATCCAGTATTTTCAAAGTGCACATTGGAACCCTAGGTTATGATGTCAATTTAATGAATTTCAACCAACATATGAAAAATTTAATAGAATAAAATAGGATATAATAAACAGGATGGCACAGAAGAGAATAGAATAAAATAGAAAATAGAAGAATGCACTACATGTGGTGAAGGTATTATTCCTCTTATGCAATCTTTATTTCCATTATATATGTATATTTGTGTATACTGGGTCATGCTATAAACTGTATTTTATACTGTGGGTTATGGTAAAAGTAAATGTGGAAGCAAATGACCTACTTTGGCCCCATATTCTGTCTCTTTCCAACTCCCAAAGTACTTTAATTCTAGTCCATCATCAGCAAAATCCCCCATGTATTAAACCTCCTCCCAATGTTCTGTTGATCTTGCTCAAACCAATTATTTAAAAACACAAGTCGCATTAACATAATATAACTATGTCATATTATAACATAATAAAACCTCATCTTGACTCACATTGGATTTATATAGAATAACTCTGTATTCATTTTCAAATGAGAGACCAAAATTTAAAACTAAATGTGAAAGGCTAAAAATGTCTTAGAAAAATTATGTCTAAAATTAAAGTACAAATTTCACAATCATAATTTTTCATTGAATTTCTTGTTTCCTAAGATGTCAGTAATTGTAAGATGGACCATTAATTTCACAATGGCTTCTAAGGCAAGAAAGAAACCCTATATAGTTGTGCTATCCAATATGGTAGTCACTAGCCACATGTGCTACTTAAATTTAAATTAATTAAAATTAAAACTGCAGTTTGTCTTACTAGCTACATGTCAACTGCTTGGTAACTACATGTTTCATGTTATAGAATATTTCAATCATCACACAAAGTTGTACTGGACATTACTGCTTTAGAGTTTTAATGAATGAGGGATGATAAAGAAGGTTTGAGGGCAGCTGTGGCTTGTGAAAGCAACAGAGAGAAAGTTGCTTAGGAGGAAATTGATTTTTAACAAGTAGTGTGTGTGGATTATACGTGGCTCTTCAAGAGAAGGAAGTAAAAATTGGAATCGCATAAAAATAGAACCCTACAACAATAGACATATCAATATAAAATAGCAATTACAATAATTTTTATTAAGAACTTGCTGTTGTCAAGGATCATGCTAAGTGCTTTGTAGATTATCTATGATTACAACTCTAGAAAGTAAGAATCAACCATTTTTTTACAGATGGGAAAACTGAGGGTCAAGGAGTAAGTAACTTGTTCAAGAGTGGACCAAGAAAGGGGTAGAACAAGGATTTGAAGCCAGTTTCCAAACCTCATTCTCCCTCTGTTACACCAGTCATTCCCAACTAGAGATAGGGGTGAGAAGCAGTGGTCAAGAGGAGCTTTAAGCATCACTTAGACTTAATGGAAAACCAGGAGTACTTCCTGCTCCCAGGAAACCCTTTCAAAAGTCCTCTTTTACCTCCGTCCATTCAGAGTCTACAATTCTCAGAGTGCAATAGGGCTGAGGCCAGAGTGGGATCATATAAAGGCTGTCCCAGACACATAGAATTAGAATCTCTAAGTGGGAATGTAAAGCCAAGGGATGTTAATTTACCAAAAACTTTCCAGGCGATTCTCATTTGCATGCTCTAGTGGAGGAAATTGTACCACACCATAAAAAGATTGGCAGCAAACTTGAAAGTCAATTAAATATTTAGTTAAATGAAAATAATTGTTGTAAACATGGCTACTAAATTGAGTGCAAAATCCAAAGCCAAAGAACATTTATATAATAAATATAGCATAATAGTTGTCTGAGTTTTATAACCCCAGATTACATTAGTGAAGACAGGAATTTGTGGGCAGTAAAAGCAAAACAACACAAACAAAAATAAAACCCACTTAATTATTAAATGGATGACTTAAACAATTACTCTTTTGCCCTTTATTTTGACAACTATAGGTTCAGGGCTACATTTACCAGTAATAAAGTTAAACATAATCACGACTAGAACTAAAAACCACCTTATAATTTACTACTGGAGAAAGGGAAAACAAAAAACAGTGCAAATGGCAAGGGCAAGAAAATAGCAAATAAGCCTAAAAGAGTATAAAAAAGATACCAGAGCCTGACCAGTGTGGCTCAGTGGTTGAGTATTGATCTATGAACCAGGAGGTCATGATTTTTTTTAAACAAAAAACATGGTATTTCATTTGCAATGCATGAGAAATGGTTAACATCTTTAGTTATAAACCAGCTCTTAAAATCCAGTGACACAATAAGAATGCAGGAAGCTGGAAAAATGAAATGAAAAAATACAAGTGATGATTAAGCAGTGAGCATATATGATTTTGCTGAGCAGTGATGGAGACACATTTTATAATTTTGTCTTTTGCTTATTAATTTGAAGGAGTTCTTTATATATTGTGGATACAAATCATTTGTTGGACATATGTCTTGTGAATATGTTCTCCCACTCTATGGCTTGCCTGATTCCTGTCTTAAAGATGATGTCTTTTGATGAACCAGAAATTCTTATTTTTCAAGAAGTAAGATTTATCAGTTTTTTGTGTGTGTGTGGTTAGTTAGTACCTTTTGTGTCCAACTGAAGTAACTTTTATCTACTCCTGTGTCATGAAGATATTTTTGTATGTGTATGTGGTAAAATATATGTAAGTGTACAGTTCAGTCGCATTAAGTACATTCACATACCACCATCTGTCAAACTGAAATCCTGCCCCAGCCAGTGTCGCTCAGTGGTTAGGGATCAATCCATGAACCAAGAGGTCACCAGTTCAATTCCCAATCAGGGCATATGCCTGGGTTGTGGGTTAGATCCCCAGTGTGGGGTGGAGCATGCAGGAGGCAGCCAATCAATGATTCTCTCTAATCATTGATGTTTCTACCTCTTTCTCCCTCTCCCTTCCTCTCTGAAATCAATAAAAATATATACTAGTATTTTTTAAAAGTTACCAGAAATAGGAGCAAATGTATCAGTGCTTATGATAATTGTAAATGTTTTACTAGTACACTGTAATAAAAAGCAGAGATGTTCACTTTGGGCTAAAAACAAACAAAATATTATGTGCTGCTTATAAAAGACAACATAAAACAAAATTACACTGAAAGGTTAAAATTAAAAGGGTGAATAAAGACATAACCAAAGATGAGCAAAAGAAAGTATCAGTGGCAATATTCTAAGCAGAGGATTCAAGACAAAAACACTATTCAAAAAGAATATTAATTAAATACTGGGAAGAAGGAGAACTTTACAAGTTTAAAACAATGAAAAACTCCTCAAAGATCTTTTCATAAGGAAAAGGTTTATGGACTTAACTATATAAAAATTTAAAATGTTTGAATACCTAAAAGCAACACAATTCATCGAAAATGAAAACAACAGAGAAATATTTTTAACAAATGTAACAGGTTAATATCTTTAACATATACAGATTTTGATCCCTAAGAAAAATATTAATACAAAGATAATTCTAAAAAAAGAAAATGGAATCAATCTAGATAAAAGAAATTAGGCTAGCAATAAGATAACTTCTCTCACATTCACCATTTTAAAATTCCCATCAAGAGCACTGGTGGGGGAAAAAAAGGGCATTGCTGGAAACACCAATTGATACCTTATTATCTGGAGATGATCCTGGCACTAGCTCTCCAGAGCTTTGAAAATGTTCATTCCTTTTGAGACAGTAACTCCACTTCTGGGAATCAAGCCTACAGTCAAAATCAGAATGTCCATACCAAGATTTATGAACAAAGATATTAAGGAAAATATTCTTTATGATAAAGAGAATTTTGAGAGAGCCAGAACATTAAATGTGAGTGGCAAATTTTAGAAAAGTATGTTATATGGATACTTTTGGTATAAGACTGAATATTTGTGATCATCAAAATTATATTTGAGAAGTTGTTATTAAAGAAATGATTTATGGTGTAATGTTAAGTAAAAAAAGAAAAGGTATGCCATATTCTATAAAGTGGCTACTAAGTTGCATAATGGTATTGTCCAAAAAAATTAATATTTGTTGCCTTTGAGTAATGGGATTATTAGGTGTTGGGTTTTTTTCTGCTTCAGAATACTTGTATGTACTTTCTCAGCTTTCTACATTGAGCACAGGTTATTTTTAAAATCAGAAAAAATATGAATAGTCTCTTTAATAAATGGTGCTGGGAAAATTGGACATTCATATGTAAAGAAATGACATTGTACCCTTATCTTATACCACTCACAAAAATTAACTTGAAATGGATCAGACTTAAATGTAAGACCTCAAACCATAAAACTAGGAGAAAACACAGGGGGAAACTCCTTGACATTAGTCTTGGCAATGATTTTTTTGGATATGGCACCAAAAGCACAAGCAACAAAATAAAAAATAAACAAGTGGGGCTACATCAAACTAAAAAGCTCTGCACAACAAAAGAATCAATAAAATGAAAAGTCAATCTATGGAATGAGAGAAAATATTTGCAAACCATATATCAGATAAAAGGTTAATACCCAAAATATATAAGGAACTTAAACAACTCAATAGCATAAAAACCAAATAACCTGATTTCAAAATGGGCAGAGGACCTAAGTGGACATTTTTCCAAAGAAGACATACAAATGGCTCTCAGGTACATGAAAAGGTGTTCCATATCCCTAACCATCAGAGAAATGCAAATCAAAACCACAAATCAAAACCTTACACCTGGTAGACTGGCTATTATAAAAAAGTCAAGAAATAACAGTGCTTGGCTAGTGCTTGGAGAAATGGGAACCTTAATGCACTATTGGTAGGAATGTAAATTGGTATGGCCACTTCAAAAACAATATGGGGATTCCTCAAAAAATTAATAGAACTGCCGTACCACCAGCAATCCCACTTCTGGGTATCTATCCAAAGGATATGATATATGTATCTCAAAGAGATATCTGCACCCTCATGTTAATTGTAGCAGTGTTCACAAAAGCAAGATATGGAAACAACCTAAGGGTCTATCAACAGATGAATGGATAAAGAAAGTGTTATATATATATGCCTAAGCAACCTAACGAACAACCACTGGTCGCTATGATGCACACTGACCACCAGGGGACAGACACTCAATGCAGGAACTGCCCCCCTGGTGGTCAGTGCGCTCCCACAGTGAGAATGCCACTCAGCTGACTGACCCATCTAGGCAGCCCACCAGCCTGGCAGCAGACATTCACTCCCTCAGGTCCAATCTCCAGAGAATAGGACATGCACCAACAGACCAGCACCTCCCGCATGATACTGACAGTGCCACCAGCCTCCTAGAAGTCGGCCTCAGCATCATGACCGCTTCCCCTCTCTAGATGCTCCATAAGGAAGAAATGATATAAAAGTAGCCGCCAAGTGGCTCCCGGACAACGGGTGTGAACATCAGCAGGACGCACTGTCAGAGGAGTCTTCTTTTTTAGAGCGCATCTTTCTTTTTCTTCCACGTTTACTTTTCTTCGTTTCTCCTCCATTTTCTCCTTCTACACCATCTGGACCAGCACAATTATCAGCATGCCTCGCCATGGTATTCTAACACAAGAAACAAACCCTCTTTCACATCACTGACCAAGTAAAGATGAGACTGGAAGTTCTCTTTATTTTTGAAACGTGAATGAATGAATGAATGAATGAAGAAATTGTGGAACATACATACCTATATATATTATTCAGCCATAAAAAGAAGAAATACTGCCAAATGTAACAACATGGATGGACCTTGAGGCCATTGCACTAAATGAAATGTCAGGCAGAGAAAAACAAATACCATGATCTCACTTATATGTGGAATCTTTAAAAAAGCTGAATTCATAGAAACAGAGAGTAGAATAGTAGTTGCCAGGGTCTGGGTAGTGGGAGAAACAGGGAGATATTGGTCACAGCATATAAACTTACAATTATAAGATGAATTAATTCTGTGGACCTAATGTACAGAATGATGACCACAGTTAATAATACTCTATTATATACTTGAAAGCTGCTAAGAGTAAATCTTTAATGTTCTCACCATACGTACACACAAAAATATAATCATGTGAGGTGAAGGATGTGTTCATTAACCTTATTGTGGTAATCATTTCACAGAATGATTGTGAAATGTGTGTGTGTATGAAATCATAATGTATACAAACTTACACAATGTTAAATGTCAATTACATCTCATAAAGTTGAGGGGAGAGAAAACCCCTAAAAGTGCAATAAATGTAGCTTTAGATTATAAAATAATAACAAAAGAAAAAAATATCTGAGTAGAAACAAATCCCTTTAACTCTGTGTAATCTTTAGTTATAGTCTTCTTTTTATTAAGCAGGATTCTTGGCTGTAGAAACTGCCCCTGGCAATCTTTAGCAAAAGTTAATTTGTTACAAAGATTTGACACAAAAAAACTGTCTTGGAAAAGCCTGGTTAGCAATGGGGTGCTGTGATAAATAATCTCTAACCAGTCTTCATATTTTTATATCACTCAGGCTTCAAAGACCTGGGAGGGGGTGTCCCATGGCCTAGTCTGGGTCACCTGCCTGCATGGAAATGAGGGAGATAGCCCATTAACTTCCTCTGGGGAAGGTACCACCTCTCTCCAAGACAAGACAGAGTGGGAGAAAAGTGAGTCCCCAAAACTATCAGAGTGCTGTTAGAAAGGGGGGTTAAATCCTATTCAACTGAATGTGAAGTCACTACTATATATCTCTTCTGTTGGTAATTTTGCTTCTTAAGTGTCTTCTCCATATTCCCTATTAATTTATTTCCCTGAAATGTGGTCCATCTCCCTTCTCTATTTCAACTTTCTCACTCAAGCCACCATCTGAACTGATTGGTAGATCCAATGTATGTTTCCCAGGTCTTATCTCTCTAGATATCTTAGTTTGGGTTCCACTAAAAGCTGAATCTGAGACAAGAATTTGAGTATAAGCAGTTTATTTGGGAGGTGACCTCAGGAAAGGATATGGCAGCCTGCCATATCCAAGGTCAGAGCAGACTCTGGAAGCAAGAGAAAGTCCAGAATAAAAAAAATACAGGTACTGGTGGTTGAAAATCTGGCCACATATCACTGATAATTGGTGAGGAAATATGAGTTTGACGAATAGAATTTGTTTTAATAGACATTTCTGTGTTGCTCATGACTCTTCAATAAAATTTTCCTTCCCTTGGATACTGGAACATACCACCCACTTTTTTGGAGGGGGGGGGCTTCCTCTCTGACCACTTCTTCACTTTCTTCATCATAAGGTCCTTATCTTTTCCTCTATACTTAGATATTGGTAATCAGCCATTTGTTGTTTTCTCATCCCACAAAATCTCCCCATCAACTTCAACACATCTTTGCCACAAAAGCCCATCTATGTAATGACTGATCCAGATTGATATTTCCAGCTCTGCTCTCTTTTGTGGAGTCTAGACCCACAGCTTAATGAATACCTCCACTTGGGTCTACCATGAGCACCTTAACCCTAAGGAGTCCAAAACTTACCTCTCCAAATCTTACTCTCCTCTGAACACCCTCTTTCAAAATGGCAGTGCCATCCATCCGGATTCCCAAGCCAAAGACCTGGGATCATCATTCCTTAGCTCTTTCTACTCCTCACTTCTGATGCTTACTTAATTGGTCACAAAGTCTTGACAATTCTAACTTCTAAAGTTCTCTTTTTTGCCCACTCTACTTTTAAGGCAGACTACCTTTATGCACCATGGTCAATATGGTTAATTACAGCAAGGTATAGAAGGGACTCCTAGCTTTCTCCCCATCTTCTGTTTGCTCCTTTGGGACTCATTCCAGTTCCTAAGCCTTTGTTGACTTAATTCCTGCTCCTTTGGCTTGGAAAGACCTCAGCTTCTCTGATTCATCTCAAAGTGTTTGCTGCAGCTTTAAAGTTGGACTTATCCACAGAATCTTTGCACTCTTGTTAGGATTCTGAATCAGTCAGGATCCAGTTTGGTTGTGAATTACTGAAATAAAAAATAACTGGGGCTTACATAGGCTAGAAGCGTATTCATTTCTTATGTTAAACTCTCCAAAGGAAATTGGTCTAAGGCTTGTGTGGTTCGCCATAGTGTCTCAATTTCTGACTTTGAGGAAACCCAAATTAAGACAAAGAGATAAAAATTTACTTAAGGCTTTTTATTCAAAATAAGAATTCTCATTAACATAGTTATTTAACAACTTGATTAAATTTCAAGTGAACAGAAATCTGTGGATAGCAGAAGCCCTAGGAAGATTTTCAATGAGTTACTTTTCCATGTGGAACCATCATATACATATACTGTTATGCTACAGCTTAGGCAGTGTTCTCAACCTTCCTAATGCCGCGGCCCTTTAATACAGTTCCTCATGTTGTGGTGACCCCCAATTTCATTGTTACAAATTGAATATAATTAAAGCATAGTGATTAATCACAAAAACAATATGTAATTATATCTGTGTTTTCTGATGGTCTTAGGCAACCCCTGTGAAAGGGTCAGTTGACCCCCAAAGGGGTCGCGACCCACAGGTTGAGAACCGCTGGCTTAGGGGAGGCTTGGTTCTGAGGGTAATCAGAGAATGTGACTTTTTCCTTCTGGAGTTCCCCGGTATATTCCTGCCCACAATTTCTCCCACCACCATCATCACCAGGTTCTAACTTCTAGGCATCTTTCTTAACCTCTTTTCCTTAGATCTACTTATTCTGGAGTCCAGCAACTAGCTTATTGGCTTGCTCAGGGTCTTATTCCACCTGCCTCTGCAAGGTCCAAAACTCATCCATTATCCAAGGGAGATGTCACTAAGCTGTCGGGGCTATAAGAGCTGATAGCTTAAACACTTGAGATTTCAAGAGATGACAATAGTTTACTGAGTTCACCCCATTCAGGGAATATTTGCATCTTAATGAGAACAATTTTCACCGCCTGGCTCTCAAAAATGGTGGTGATTATCTGAATAGCACCCTGGGGTACATAGATGAGACTATTCATGGCCATAGGCTATCAGTGCAGGAATTGTAGCCAATCCTAGAGCCCCACCCTCTGCCTTAGGCCCCACTGACAGCTCCAAGGGCTAAAGGGGGGCTTTATCTCAGCCACACCTGAAATCCATTCCAGCACTGGAAGGGAAACAACCTAACATCATTGATAGAGGAATGGAGCCAGACTATTGCTCAGGAGGGAAGGAAGGAAAGGAAGGAGGGTAAGAGGGAGGGAGGGAAGAGAAGGGAAAGAAAAGATTTTTTCTTATATAACCATAATGTTACTATCACAGTTAAAGCAAAATTAACAATTCATAAATATCATCTGTCACTCAGTCCATATTTAAATTTCAAAACAATTTGGAAAACAGAGGAGTACTTTTTAAATGGTGGAACTGTTTTACATCAGAGCAGACAGATTTGTAGGAATAAATTAGGGGAGCAGAGACCCTCTCAGAACATCCAGTTGACCCAAACTAAGATGGTGGAGTCTTAAGCTGAAAGAGCAAATTATCTCTTTATACTTCTTCAGTCCAATGAAAAGTAAAAGAGCTTTTCCCAGTTTTGCCCTGTGCTTCTGTTCACAGGATTTTGTAAAGTACTGGAAGGTTACTTCTACCCACTTCAAAGGGTACATATCAGTCACCCTCTGAAACAATGTGAATAAAAGACTCATTGTACATTCTAAAGGGGAACATTACAGTGTCCACTTGTCGTTCTTTATATCAAAGGCTCAGGAAAGACATGAGGATTTCTACATTTGTACATGAGCCAAGAATTGTCCATTAACTTTCTAAATGATCCAGTCACAGTCTACTGAATTTGGAAGAACTGCCAAGGATGAAACAGCTTTTCCTGCTCAACTGGAACTAAGGGAAAGTGGTTTGGGACAGAGAGTGACAAGTCAGAGAAAGATAAAAATCACATCTCCTACCAGCTTGCCTAAAAGAGAGCTTGCTTTAATTTTATCTGATTGATCTTCTTGCTTGAAAATGAGTGTTTTTTAGTTACAGCTAACAGTTTTTAGTTTTTATTATGTCCCAGTCTCTATTCTCAGGACTTGATATGTTTTAGCTCATTTCATCCGCATAACCCTATGGAGTAACTATAAATAGTATTCTCATTTTTATAAATGAGGAAACAGATGTGCAGAGAATTATGCAAACTTGCCCAAGATTGCATAGCCAGTAATAACTGGAAGATGTGTGATGGAGGAAGAAATTTTCCTCTACCCTTCTAGGTTCTTTTGGCTGGTCTAATAATTAAATCTACATGAGACAGATTAATAAGAGAAAATAACTAAATTTAATTACATGTGTATATATGGGAACCTCACATATAGGAAAGACTCAGGGACCCCCACATATATGAGAGGTTAGAGACAGAAAGGTAAAATGATGTATATATGACATCCTGGGCCAGGGAATAAGGTGAGGCAACTGGGGCTTCAAAGGAGAGAAGGGTCATTTGCAGGACTATAAGAAGAACAGATATTCAGTAATTAGAAGTTTTTTCTTGCCCTAAAAATTGGTCACGAAAGTTATTTCTGGGGATAACCCTTATTGTGGGCAAGGTCCCCAATTTAAATTTTTTAAGGGAGAGGTAAAAGTTCCTCTTGAACCTGCACAGTCTTGATTGCCTTTAGCTCAAAATAACCTACATGCCAAAGTGGCCCATCTTGGGGGAGGCCTGTTCTGAACCCCTTCAGGGACAAAGCTTGTACTCAGGGCATCTGGCTGCAGCCTGCACTCATAGCCACTAGATTATATCACCTTGAGGTGAAATGCTTCGATTTTTATGTACTTAGTCTCATCTGATATCATTGCTTTCATTACCTAGCTCTGTCTCCGCACTTTCACACTGCCTTCATTAATGATGCTTCCTCTCCTTTTTTTCCCAAATGAAGCTATGAGCTACCTGAAAGCAATGACTATTATGTCTTAAATGGCAGACATTCATTAAATGTATGCAACAGAACAAGGACTCAGGTTAGGAGAGTGAGGCTCTCACCCATAAATGTAAAATTTAAGACGGAAAAAAAAAAACCCTCAGCAATGAAGATGAATAATATTTTAATGCATTTTTTAAAAAAAATCAGGATCCATATTGGAGCCTGAGGCAAAAGGAAAAATACACAAGTGTGATCCTATCTTTAAAATGTTAATATCTTGGTCATTATGGATTGTTTGCATTAATTTTGATTTTTTAAAAATATTGCACTAAAATATTATTTTCCTTAATTATTGAGGTTTTTTGGGGCCCCCCCCCCCCCCCCCCCACCTTGCATTTTGCTCTTGACATGGGAGCCTCACTTGTCTCATCCTAGGTGAGGCCTGGGTATAGTTGAATAAATGGTTGAGTTCACATGCCATTTTACATTTTACAGATGAAAAAATAAGACCAAGGTGCAGAGAAGTGGAAAGCTTTATTCAAGGTCACCTTTATTCAAGGTCACCTTTATTCAAGGTGTTGATTATTTTGGAATTGAAACATAAACTTTGGAACTTCTGGTATCTCAAACTTAATATCTTAAAAATGGCTATCTTATGATCTGGCTTCAAACAATGAATGACAGAAATAAATGAAATTCACAGGTAGGACAAAAATGTGAGCCAATGGTTTTAGAGGCTGCTCTAACATATGATAATATTTAAAAATGAGACTTGATTGCCATAATTTATAATCATTGATTTATCCAGCAAATATTATTCAGTACCTACCATGGAATCATGGAATATTTTTCCTTCTATATTTTTTATTAGTATGCCTGCTGGGCCATAAGATGAGCCCCAAAACACAAGTAATTACTAATTTTATTAGATTAGCCTCTGGATAAAACAACATTAAATGAAATAACCATGTGTATGTGCATGAAATGACCAGAGCATAGTTGCTACTCAATAAATAATGGAAAAGACAAATATAGCAACACATATTAAATCAGCAAAACTTAAAGTTGTGAGAAACATTGTTTCTAGGAAATCCTTTGTGTTTGCCTGACCCATCTGAAGTTGGTTATCTCAGTTATTTCAAGCAGGTTGTTAATAAGGTCACAGTCATTGACCAACACTTAAAAAGCCCCTCAAAGAGCATATCCTGCTAACAATGACTCATTCATTAAACACTTACTGAGCACCTTCCATGTACCATATTGTGTATTAAATGCTGGAGATACAGAGATGTAGAGGCAGGGCTTGCTTTCAAGTTGGGTGGAAGTGGGGATAAGGTCAACAGGCAAGAGTTCAGAAGTCTGCCAGGAATGTTCATGGAAGGCTTCAAAGAGGGGCCAGGAGCATGTCAATTTAGAGTTGGGGTGTTTGAAAGGGCCCAATAGATAACTCCCTGCTTGAGATCTGTATTACTTATAAAATAAGACAAAGAAACTGGCAGTTAGAGACCATTACCTTTATCCCTGATACAGATGATACTGGGAATGTGGTTTATATCGTCCACCAAGCGGGCTTCCCAATGATGAACCCCAAAATTAAACTCACCCACCCAGCATCCTCAGACCAAGTCAGACCTTGACCATAGAGGACAAAGCCTGCCTCTGGAACATTGGGAGAGAATGGTGACTCTCTAGGAGCAGCATGAACCCAAAAAGGCAGGTTTGGACCATGTGTGTCCATGTATGTTTCTATGGTATAAATTGTGTAATGTTAATGTGTAAATGTGTAAAGTGAACTTTAAACCTTAGAGATGGTTAGTTAGCATTTGAAACACCTAATTAAGAATACACATTCCAGAGAGGTTTAAGCATTATAAATACTGTTATATAAATCTATATCCAGAGGATTTGTTAATAAATAACATTAGAAATAATTTTTCATTGGTGAAA
>NW_006291567.1:1147752-1149786 GCF_000327345.1 Myotis davidii | reverse complement strand
ATATATGCCTAAGCGATCGTCCAACCATTCAACCGGTGGCTATGATGCACACTGCCCACCAAGGGGAAAACGCTCAACACACGGGCATGGAAACATGGAACAGACTGATGAATCTCAGAGGGAAGTGGGATGGGGAGGACAGGAACATATTAACCAAAGATCTTATATGCATACTAGAGTCCTGGTGCATGCACCAGTGGGGTCCCTCGGCCTGGCCTGCGGGAATCAGGCTGAAACCAGCTCTCTGACATCCCCCGAGGGGTCCTGGATTGTGAAAGGGTGCAAGCCAGGCCAAGGGACTCCACCAGTGCACGAGTCTGTGCACCGGGCCTCTAGAGTGAGTGTGTGTGTGTGTGTGTGTGTGTGTGTGTGTGTGTGTGTGTTAGGAAGATTTTACTGGCCCAACTGCCTTTGTGAAAATGAGATATAAGAATCCGGCCTGTTGAGCAGTCTAATATTTTTAGAGCAGTACCCTGGGTGTAAAACTTCATTGGTTCTGTGTCCACCATGTCATGGAAAACTAACTTGGAGACTTAACTATTGGACTGGCCGGTCTCATCATCAGAATTTTGTTGTATCCATCTTGGAGTAAACCTTTCCTGTAAGGTGCTTTGTTGGGATGTAAAAGGCAGAGAGTGGGACTTCCACAAGTTTACAAGACCATGTTACATGGCTATTTTTTCCTAGTTTCTAATAAATATACATTTATTAGGCTTTGGTCTAAGCCTTGCTTTTATTATAACAGACCAACTAATAGCTTACTTGTGGGGGTACAGATGTCTATTTCACCCTTCTACTTTTCTTGGGTAGAGGTAACCAAACAAAACAAAAGTGCCTGACCACTAAAGAATGGCTAAATTGGCTTGGGTCAGTTCACCTTATTTTTCCAAACTCACCAACCAGGTAAGTCATTTCTCCCCAAAGCAGGTGTGTCCCTTCACATGGAAAGGAAGCTCAGTAGTACAGAATAAGTGTTCCCCACCATCAGTGGACAAACCAATGTTCCAGGCAATAGGAATAGAATTTATGAAAGCACAGAGTCCTGATTAGCACATTCAATAAATTATACATTATTCAATATTCCTGGAGTATAAAGGGCATCAGGAGGAATGGGAAGGGGGCAGCTGAAGGCAGACACCTAGGCAGGGATCTGTCACAAATCTGTACAAAAAACTTAAGAACCATTAAGCAATTCTAAGTAGGATGAAAACAGGGTAGGATTTGCATATTAGAAAAAACATTTTGTTGGCAGTATGGAGAATAGAGTGTGAGAGAAGGCAGCAAAGACTAGAGGCAAAGATACCAAGAAAGTAAGGAAATGCCAAGAAGAGATGATGAAATTGTCTGAACTAAAAGAGTGAAAGGGAGATGGCAAAGAACATGAATGATATTTAGAAAGGAGAACTGAAAAGATCTAGTGATTGAGTGGATATACTGGGCAATGGAGGGTCTTATATGTTTGGGGTGCTATAACAGACTAAGTAGCTTATAAATACCAGAAATTTATTTCTCACAATTCTGGAGGTTGGAAGTCTCAGATCAAAACATTGGCAGATTCGCTATCTGGTTCATAGAAGGCTAGCTTCTCTCTATGTCCTCCCATGGCAGAAGAGGCAATGGAGCTCTCTTTTCTATGCCCTCAAGGGAGCTTCACCTTCATGACCTAATCACCTCCCAAAGGCCACACATCTTAATACCATCATATTGGGAATTAGGTTTTAATAGATGAATTGGGGCAGGGGGGTGGCACATAAACATTCAGTCCATAGCAGGAGGGAAGCTTATACTGCCATCTCTATTTTTATTTTCTTTTTTAAAATATATTTTTATAAATATACTAGAGGCGCGGTGCACAAAAACTTGTGCACTCGGGGGGAGGGGGGAGTCCCTCAGCCCAGCCTGTGCCCTGTCGCAGTCTGGACCCCTCAGGAGATAACGACCTGCTGGCTTAGGCCTGCTCCCAGGTGGCAGAGGGCAGGCCTAATCCCTAGGTGCAGCCCCTGGTCGGGCTCAGAGCAGGGCCGATTGGGGGGT
>NW_006291567.1:1140044-1147155 GCF_000327345.1 Myotis davidii | reverse complement strand
AAAAACTCTGCATCAACTCCAGCTCTGAGATCCCAGCCAGCTGAAAGCTGGTTTCTGGGGTTTTGTTTCGCTTCTATATTTGTTACAATGTTTCAAACTGCAAGCTCAGAGGCCGGCAAGGCAGGCGAGGAACGTTGGAGTCCTCTGTCACTGAAGCAAGCAAGCCTCATGTTAGCTTCCAGCTGCCTGGCTGCCGGCCGCCATCTTGGCTGGCAGTTAATTTGCATATCTCGCTGATTAGCCAATGGGAAGGGTAGCAGTCGTACGCCAATTACCATGTTTCTCTTTTATTAGATATGATTTCAGAGAGGAAGGGAGAGGGAGAGAGATAGAGACATCGGATGATGAGAGGGAATCATTGTTTGGCTACCTCCTGCACACCCACTACTGGGATTCAAACCTGCAACCTGGGCATGTGCCCTTGACCAGAATCAAACCCAGGGACCCTTCAGTCTATAGACCAACACTCTATTCACTGAGCAAAACCAGCTAGGGCTCATTTCTATTTTTAAAGTACACAAGTGGGCACAATTCATAGAAAAGTATTCAATCCACAAATATTTATTGAGCCACTAATATATAAATAGAAAATTTGTAGTAGTACCGTATTTGCTGGCGTATAAGACGACTGGGCGTATAAGACGACCCCCTAACATTTCCACTCAAAATACAGAGTTTGTTATATACTCGCCGTATAAGACTACCCCCTCTTCCGCACACCTTCCACACACCAAATAAAAGGTAAAACAATATCATATTTGATTTTAACATTTTAATTTAGTTCGCCATCACTGCCTTAGAGTGTGCTTTGGAAGGTCATCAGTTGTTTTCTTTGACCTTAATATTGACTCATCAGGAAAGCAGGAAAGAGATAATAAGACAGATTTGTTCCCAAGGACAATGGCGGGTTTCATTGTCTCACCAATACAGTCTAAGAAACTGTGTGGAAAGGAGATTAAACCTGTCAAAGTTACACAGCAGTAAAATCACACAGACCCAGAGTTGTCTGCCCCATAGCCACCCTGCCCCACCACACACATGCACACGCACAAGCAAATGCACACACTGCACCTCCCCCATCTCCTTATTTTAATATGGTATGTTTACATGTGACAAAGACTTTTTAAACAGCTCTTCATTTAGGAAGAACTCTATACCTTATTAATTTTAAAACAACAGATTAGAAACTTAGTTCTAAGAATGAGTACTTATCTCCTGGAGATCAGAAAGGTCAAATAATAGAGATAAGGAAAATCTAACACTACACCAGTGCTTCCTTTACCGGCCTCACAAGCACTATGGGCAGTCTATCTGAAGTGTACCTGGCGTATAAGACGACCCCCCACTTGGAGGCATATTTTTCAGGGCCAAAAAATCGTCTTATACGCCGGCAAATACGGTAACTATAGGTGGTAGATTATATTTCCAAAGATGATTGCCACAAACATTAATTTCCAAAGTTAAAATTCTTCTCTGTATGCTATGTACATAGTGACCTGAAACTAGGAGTGCCTTAATATGTTTCTTATGTTTATAGATGATTAACCTCTGCTTAAGCTGTGCCTGACGTGGTGGTTTCCCAATAAATACCTACTAAATAAATGGAGGCATATACTAGAAGAAGCATAATACCCCTGTGTATTAGTTATCCATTGCTATGTAGCAAATTACTCCAAAAGTTAATATCTTTAAACAATGAACATTTATTATCTCACAGTTTCTATGAATGAAGAATCAAGGAACTACTTGGCTGGGTGGTTCTGGCTCAAGGTGGTTCACAATGCTACAATCAAGTTGTCAGCCTGATTACAGCTGTCTGAGACTTATAAGGCCATAGGAACCCTTTCCAAGAATACTCACAAGGCTGTTGACCAGAGCCCTTATTTCCTTGTCATGTAGGCCATTGAGCTGCCCACATGTGGCAGCTGGCTTGCCTCAGAACTGATGATGATGATGATGATGATGATGATGATGATGACAATGATGATACGTGTGTATATGTGTCTGTCTGTGAGAAAGAGAGTTATGGAGAGAGAGAGAGAGCGAGAGAACATTGCCTTTTATGATCAAGTCTAAAGTCACCACCACTCTGTACCTTATTCTATTCTTTAAAAACAGGTAAGGGGGAGAGATCAACCAAAGGACTTGTATGCATGCATATAAGCATAACCAGTGGATACAGACACCAGCGGGGTGAGGGCATGAGCAGGTGGGCAATGGGGGGATAAAGACACATATACATATTTAATACCTTAATCAATAAAGAAAGAAAAAAAAACCAAGTTACTGCTATACCCAGTTCCCACTCGCTCCCAGGAAAAATATTACACAATACGAGGTGATCACTGGAGACTATCTTGGAGGCTGCCTACCCACCTTGTGAATTGTTAACTATGCAAAAAGCAGCCTCCAAATGCTGTGAAAGTGGTTAGAAATTACTTAGGAACCTTTCTTTCATAGTTTTGAAAACATGGTAACATTATCATCTCTTTGCTCTTCAAATGCAAAGGGCATTCCAGCAGGTAAATGAACAGTAATAACTACCTTTGCACTGCAAAAATTCCAGGGAGGTTCGGGTAAATTGCCTTGAGGCAGTTTTTGTTTGTGTCTTTGGAGCACAATATTATTCCTTAACTAGAATGAAAGTTAGGTCTGTGTTTCTCAAGCCCATCTCCACCAACCCAGCAAAACTATATACCAGCCTGGCTGGTGTGGCTCGGTGGTTGAGCATCGGCCCATGTACCAAGAGATCACCTGTTGGATTCCTGATCAGGGCACATGCCTGGTTTGTGGGCTCGATCCCCAGCAGGAGGCAGCCAATCCATGTTAATGTTTCTCTCTACATGGATGTTTCTATCTCTCACTCCCCATTCCTCTCTCTCTAAAATAAAAAAAAAACATTTTTTAAAAACTAGGTACCAGTTTAAGCATAAAAAAACACTATTGACTAATAGTTCATATTACTTAAACTGTTGTTCTAAGATGGCCTGTGAAGACAAGTAAAGTGTCATTATAATCAGGAATTTTTGAGTGAATGGTCAGTATTTTCCAAAGAACAAAATGTGGGTTTGCTTTACGGAGGGGAAATTTTTTTTTCTTGGTTTTAAAACACACACACATACTTTCTCTCTCATGAAAAAATTAAAGTAAGAAAAAGTAAATGCTTTGCTTTTTAATGAATTTACTAAATAGAGATTTTGGCTGAGTTATCCAGAGGCAAACATGGTCTCATGTGAATATTTTCTAACTGGTAAACCTATATGGCCCTTTGATGGGTTAGAGATAGGGCCCTTTGTCTAATTTTAGCTCATTATTTCTCAACCTCCACCAGTGCCTGTGCAACTTTATTCTGTGGGATGAAGCTTTTTGTGTCAATTCCAGATAAAGCCTCAGAATAAGCAATTGAATGTTCATGGGGAGCACGCATTTGGTAAAGTGGAAAAAACCCCCACAATTTTCCTCTTATAGGACATTTGAATCAAATTATTCCAGTAGAGAAATGAAATTTATATCAAACATACAAAGAAGAAAGGAAATTTTGCCAAATATGCTGTGGGTGTGAACATTTTCACACAGCCTTTCCCCCCACACAATTTTGCACAGTGGCTGCCAACCCTGGCCCAGATGTTTCACATCAGTGTTTGAAGATCATGTCTTCCCTAGGCCAGCAGAAACTCAGTGTTTGCTCTGGTTGAATTCCCCTAAACTCTGTACCTCTAAGACAAAAAGCATCTTAGGCCTTTGAGTTTTGTACCACCTTGGCAAGCTCTGTGTGGCTGGTAACCTTAACCATAAAAATGCTTTTAAATCATTTCTGTGATAATTAGACTGAGGTTTGCCCTTTGAAGTCTGCCTCTAGTTGGCATTTTGGGTATCACTTAACAAACTCATACCCAGCTTGTGTGCTCATATGTTGGCCTCGTGGCCATAGGGCCTATTAAGTTTTTATTTCAAGGCTGGATTAGTGGATAAGAGCAAGTTTATCAACACCAATAGATCTTTGAGTAAGGTGGTTTTATCAGGTAGCATTTTCTCCTTTTCTCAACCAGCTCTTTTCTGTCAGATGTTTAAATAACAATTCATGGCCTACACTAGTGCTTCTCAACACTAAAATGCATATATAAATCACAAAACATCTTGTTAAAATGCAAGTTCTGATTCAGTTAGATATGGGATGGGACCTGAGATTCTGCATTTCTAGTGAGTGTCCAGATTATGCTGATGTTGCTAATTCAAGACGTATTTAGAGTCTCAAGGGCCAACAACTAAATCAATAGCGATTAGAGGCAAAGCTTGCTTTCCTGTAATAGGAACCGGGTGATCTCTCTGTCACAGGCAAACTCTTGAATTTTTCTCCAGCTACATGGGTTTGAGTAAAGAAAATACTGTTTGAGCCACTTTAGTTTGATAAACATATTTCTTGTTTCTAATGACTGTAGTAAGTAATGGAAATTGTATGGACATTTTTAGCACTTGTCTTGTCTTTTTAAAATGTCAGCACATTAGCTGTGGTTTGCTTTGTTTGAAGTGACCTCCACTGCTGCTCAGGAAACACTCTACAAGTTACTTTAAGATAATTAATCATATTGAATTAGTGATTGGATTTTAAAAGCCTCTCTAATGCCAATACATTCTCAAGGACTTTCAGTGTCTTTTCCTCTCTCTCTCTCTCTCTCTCTCTCTCACACACACACACACACACACACACACACACACACACACTTGGCCCATGTCCTACAGACTTCAGAAAAGTTCCCACTTGACTAATACTAATAACTGGAAGTATCGCGATAGAAAAGCCCCATTTCTTTAAGGATGCTCCATCTAGCTCCAAGAAGCAAGTTGGCTAAAAGAAACTAGAGATGGGGCATCAACTGGGGCTTGAGGAAGAACATAAGTGATGAAAATGCTTTGAAGAGTTGAATGCTCCATACCAAAAAAAAAGAGAAAAAGAAATACACATGCACAATAGTAATTGCTATAAACTATATTAATATACTACAATCCTGGATTTTATTTTTCGTTTCTGGTTTTCTAAAACCCTATATGGTCCATGTCAACCAATATTCAAGTGTGTATTAGATCCACTACTCTGAATTGGGTGCTATGAGAAAGTCAAAGATGATGTAAGACAAGATTTCTGTCCTCAAAAGTTTGGCAGTCTATATGCTGGATATATCAAGTATCTGCAATTCACTACAAAGATGGGGAGAGGTGCTCCAGTACAGACTCATGGCGGTTTTTGAAATGTTATCTTAAAAATGAAATATCACCTGGAGCATCCCTATCTAGAACTCAGCTTTACATCTTAGGGAATTCTGGTTCACTTCTGGAAAACTATGTGTGTGTATGCAAATTTGCTGCCCTGGTCCAGTCTGAAGCCACTATTTTTCTTTTCTTATTTTTATTCATTCAACAAATAGTGATTAAGAGCGTGTTATGCATGCTAGAAATTTTGCCCTATTTATTCTAGTCATAATTGTACAAAATGGTCTAGAGTTCCTCAGGCCATAGCCTTTACTGAAATTAATAAATTAGGGTAAAAATATGTCACTTCTCAATTAAGCAAAATATCTAGATAGACCAGTTTTAAGGTGCAAGATTCATTTTAGAAATAGTCATCAAGACGTTAGTGGAGAAATCCAAAGTTTATGCATGGAGTGTACCAAAACCAGAAATTATTTTTAATACCTTTTACAGTAAAAGCAGAGAGTTGTTGCCTGACTGTTCCAATGTCATTCCATTGATAATCATTTTATTGTAGGGTATTAGTAGCTACCAAAAGAAAATAGAATCCAATTACAATCAGACCCTTACTTCAATTTGCTGGATGTAAAATCACCAGGCAGCCAAACAGATGGGGCCATTTTATATTCAGCTATAGTACACTCGACCTTTGACATAAGATTTGTTTATGAACGAAGAAATGTTAGCTTAAACCCCAGGGCCTCTTAAATGCTTGACCTCTCTGAAAAATGGTGGAAGATATATTGAGGCAAATAGTTTAGGAAAGTTCAAAATAGAAGTAAATGCTGGGTGAACATATATGAACCCTTGACATTTCAGCCCTGTTGGTCAGGGGACATCTAGCTATTTTCACAGGGAAATATATTTTCTCTTGAAATAACTTTGGAAATAACATTATATTTTTCTTGCCACTCAAAAAATATCTTTATTTGTCATTAAAAAAAAGTGAAAAAACTGAGCCCAAGCATATAAAAGCCTTAAATGCATGAGCCTTATCATTGTCTGTCCTACTGTAGTTCTGTTAGTCCTTAAATGTAATGGTGCTGAAAATGTTCTTTTTGAATTTATTTTCCAGATTGTTTCCTGTCTGAGCAATGGTTGTGAGTCTTTTAGAATGACTTCTATTTGTTAACTGGATTAAAGGGGAGATAACAAGAGGTGTTTTTTTTTCAATATCCTGGGGACATTCTTAATCTGGGAAACACATGTGTTCCCACACCTCTTTGAATCTTTGTGTGTTCAGTGATTAAGTAAGAAGGTTTCAGAATCTCCCAAATGGTTCAAATTCATTTTCCACATAGTTTGAAGTTGGAAACATTAAGAGGAAAGCCTTGAACTTTAAAGGTAATAAACAGAAGGTGAAAGAAGGTGGAAAAGGTAGGAATTTATCGACTTGTTCTTTGCTGTTGTTTTCTATATTCCTCTCAGTTCTCAAAATCATCCTTCAGTTTATTTATTGAACCAGTTAATGCTTTTTATTATCCCATGCACAGAGATAAAAATATTAAGATGCACTTACTAAGTAGGACATGAAAGATAGTTCTGACTTAGGTGGTCACACTTCCTTCACTGTAGAGAGTTCTTGTACCTAAAACACTATTTTAAAAGATAGTCTGCCTGGCAGGCATGCCTCGGTGGTTGAGTATTGACCAATGAACCAGGAGATCATGGTTCGATTCCCAGTCAGGGCATATGCCCAGGTTTCAGATTCAATCCCCAATGTGGGGCTTGCAAGAGGCAGCCAATCAATGATTCTCTCTTTTTTAAAAAAAATATATTCTTCATTCTTTTTTAAAATATATTTTATTGATTTTTTTACAGAGAGGAAGGGAGAGGGATAGAGAGTTAGAAACATCAATGAGAG
>NW_006291567.1:1125693-1139875 GCF_000327345.1 Myotis davidii | reverse complement strand
CTTGCACACCCCCTACTGGGGATGTGCCTGCAACCAAGGTACATGCCCTTAACCGGAATCGAACCTGGGACCCTTGAGTCCGCAGGCCAACGCTCTATCCACTGAGCCAAACTAGTTAGGGCAATGATTCTCTCTTATCATTGATGTTTCTCTCTATCTCCCTTTCCCTTCCTTTCTAAAATCAATAAAAGTATTTATGTTTTTAAAAGGCAGTTTATCATCTATCCATTACCAAAAAATTGCTCAATTTAACACAGAGATAAAACTATCTCCTGTCCTTCAGAATAACTGTGTCTCTTAACTTGCTTTTCTTTCACCCAACAGTGTTTATGTAAGTTTTGTAGGCCATTGGTATTTGAGAAAATGGGAAGAAATAGTTGTTTTATTATCAAAATAGAGATCTTAATGAAATAATGTGGTTTCTAATGTTCAAGTTGTGGTGTGTTTTTTTAAAAGGCACAAAAATCTTATTACAATAATACCCTAGTTGAAAATTGTAAAACAAATTTAGTTTTTTAAAAGTTCAGTAGTAATAATAATGGGAAAAATCCTTTCACTGCTTTTATCAGTGAGACTGATTAATCTGGCATTATAGAAACTATAACCAATACTCAGAATCCAAGATGTGCAGGACCTTTGTCTATATTTGATGTTTTACAAAAGCCTTGATGGGCATACAATGCAGATTCTCTGGTCCTATACCCAAAGATGCCAATTCATTAAGTCTAGAGGTTCACCTGGGAATCTGCACTTTTACCAAACAGTTGTAGGTGATTTTGATGTTGGCAGTCCAAGGACCATTCCTGGAGAAGATGACTCTGTAGCACCTTTTGACATGGTAACAGTGCAACCTGGTGCTGCCTGCCATTCTCTGGTGGCATGGCTGTTACTAAAGATCCTTCAACAAAGATCTTCAGTGGGGTGACTTTATTGCAATTTGACCTTTTGAAATACGTTCTGAATTATCCTCAATTATAACAGTGGTTTTTGGTTCAACACCTTTGATTTATTCACTAAAATTCTCCTGCCAATTAATGAATATGCAAGGGCATATCTGGTAACTCTCCATAGCCACAATACATGTTTGGCCAGAACACTCTGGTTAGATAATAGAGGTGGAGCTGCCTATTCACCCAGTTTTGAAATCCAAATGAAATGTTAGAATTCAAATAAAGGGCTCTTAGCTTATCACCATTATATATCAGGAAAGTGATTATGTCATTTAGAGCAAATACTCATAGATGGTGCCTACACATTAAAAAGATGTTGAAACGGTTAAAAGAAGGGGTTGAATTTGAACAAAGATCGGGTTATTTTGACAATTGGTATATAATGTCTGTTTTGCTAAATTTCATCAACTACTGCTTCTGTCTATTTTGTGTTGATGCAAGCAAGATTTGAGGCGGCTTCTGGTAAATTCTAAGCTGCCTCTCAGTAGCTCATCCTTCACCATAAACACCTGGAAACAGGGAGGGGTCAGGAAGTTGCTGCACCAGAGAGTGGCTTTTCTCCCCCTGCATGAGGGCTGGACTATCACTACAAAGGAGGCCAGATAAACTCTCACAAATGAGTTATAAGGTAGAGTTCTGTGAGAGCCAACTATTTACTTCCTCCCTTCTTACCCCTCTTTTTTTCTCTGTTGGCATCCTGCAGAAGGAAAGGGAAGTGTGGTAGAATGTATTATTTGTTTACAATTCTTCTTTCTATTCTCTTCACTGTGTCATGACTTCACTAGGTAGATTATGCTTCTCTGTCCCATTGACTTTGAGCTTGGCCACATGACTTGCTCTGGCCAGGAGAAAGTGGGAAAAAGTGATCATGAATAAGTTTTGAGCTGAGATGTTAAATGGCATTGAAAATTTCTGCTAGGTTCTTCTTATATCTCTCGTCTACCATAAGAAGAGCATGCCTTGGGAAGATGCTGGTTCCAGAATTAGGTACATGTGGAACAGGCCTCGATCTGATTCATAGCCTTAAGCAGAGCTGCCATAACTGACCCAGAGACACATGAGTGAAAACAATACTGTAAATGTTGTTTTAGTAATCCATTAGGGTTTTGAAGGGGGTGGGGGTGTTTTTTATGCAGCAGCATCATAGCATTAACTAATACAGGAAGGTAACTTCCATTTACTCACGACTCAATCCTTGCCAAATACCATTTACATTAGCTCATTTAATCTACAAAATTTCCTTCTGAGTTCTAAATACTCCCATGTTTCATGAAAAATCTGCTCAGAGAGGGCAAGAACCCACAGCTAATAAGTGACTGAGCCAGAAGTTCAAATTCACATGTCCAAATACAGTGATTATTTAATGGGTTTTTTCCCTCTTACTGCAGTTAACACTACAGGTGATAACAACAACAACATAAATGTAATCCCACTCTTTTATGAAGGGCTTTACAGTTCAATGCACTTTCATGTATCTTTTTTCATCAATAAAAAATGTCCCGTTACTAATTGGGATATTTAGTTCTATTTAGTTCTGCTCTATATTGAATCACAGCCTATGTGATTTGAAATAGTAAATCTGTAGTTAGGATAGTATTATGCTTTAGAAACCACAGGAAGGCTTAAAATAGACTGGAATGAAGCACCTCTTCCTGGGCGGCCTAGGTGGTGGTGGTGGTAGCTGTGATGTCTGCAGGGCTGGGCAGCTGACTGCTGGGGTAGGAGAGGGCCTGGGGCCTCTCGGTGCTGCTGCTGCAGTGTGGCCTGTGCCATGGCCACACCTCCGCCGCCTCCTCAGAACATTTCAAGAAACCGCATGAGATTTTCCGTGGCCTCCATGAAGACCTACGGGGCGGGTGGGGGGAGGGGAGTGGGGGAAGTGCTGGAGCAGCTCCTGGGGGCTGGAGTGACAGAAGAGAAGAAGAAATTGATCAGAGATTTTGATGAAAAACAACAGGAAGCTAATGAAATGCTGACCGAGATGGAAGAGGAACTATGTTATGCACTCCTAACTTTTTGTAACCCTATGATGTCTAAGCTTTGAAACTACCGGGAGGACCTTGCCAAACTCCACCAGGAAGTGAAAAGCACGCCTTTGACAGCCACACCTGGTGGCCGAGGAGACATGAAATATGGCACATACACTGTAGAGAATGATCATATGAGTCAGCTACAGTTTCAGAGGGTATTGCTTTTGCAAGGCATTGACAGTCTGAACCGGGCCGCCCAGAGAATTGAGAGTTCTCAACAGATTACTACAGAGACTGACCAGATTCGCTCGGAAATCATAGAAGAACTGGGGGAACAATGTGACCAGTTGTAACACACCAAGAATAGACTGATAAACACAAATAAAAACTTGAGCAAAAGTCGAAAGATTCTCTGGTCAATGTCCAGAAGAATGACAACCAACAAGCTGCTACTTTCCATTGTCATCTTACTGGAGATAGCTATCCTGGGAGGCCTGGTTTATTACATAAAGTGAGATCATGTGGTATTTTTCCTTCATTGACTGGCTTATTCACAAGCATTGAACTTCCTGCATGGAAGGGTTTATGGACCAGAACTTTGAACCTGAGAATGAATGGTGTTAGAAATGTGGAGTAAGCATAAAGTTGCTGTGAGCTAATGGTTCAAGGATGCACTGTGTAGCCAGACTGTGGGAAGAGGGAGGGAAGACAGAAAACTAGCTGAAACAGCAACAAGACCACTGTGATGTACCAAGGTAACAAATGCTGTTTATGACTTCTTTAAAAATAAATAAATAAATAAAATTGGAATATTCCTAGGTTATAGGTATGAAAAAAATATACTAGATGAAAACTAATTGAGCCAGTATTTGGAGCTTTTTGATCAAAGCAGAAAGACTCCATAGAAACTATTCAGGACCACTCCTCTGACCCCACTAGAGGAGAAAACACTCAAAAGGCACCACCAATATTATCACTACTGATACTCAGAAAGAACAATATTTTCCAAGTCTGTACATTAGAATCACTTAGGAAGCTTAAGAAAAAGAAGCATCTGGGCCCTGCTGACAAACATACTCCATCAGAATTTCTAGGTGTGAGATTAGGTATCTATATTTTTTAAAGTTCCCACGGTGATTCTAACAGCAGCCAGAGTTGCATCTCTTTAAACTGGAAGATGGGACACATAAGATGTATTGTCTAACATTTAATGTTAAAAACAAATTCCAGTCTGGAGATTAGAGTGAGGTTCAGCTTTGTGTGTCTTTGAACTTACTGTTCAGTGCCCTCCTATTATTCTTTATCATTTCTCTTTTCTCCATTGGCTATTTACTAAATCCATATTTACTAACTGGAATCTATATCTGTGTCAATTCCTAAAACAGTGTTTAGCAAGGGCTAGAGTGTAAAAGTCTGTAGAGTTTGTAAGAAATTCACTGAAACTGAAGTCACTAATTTAATGCGAGTCATGTCACTGGCTTACTAGCCAAATAAAATTAATTAATTAATTAATTTTTAAAAGCAAAGGTTATCATATTGATTATATACATGAGTCACAGTCTCCTATAACTATTTCAAAGCATTGACATTCTGGTTTAATTTGCACATTCGAGTTCCCAAGAATCAGTTTTGATTGGCATAGCACAAGATTAAGATCATGTATGCTGACTTGCTCCTGCATACAGAGACCCCTTGTGGCACTTATCTGAGTGCCTCCCCAGGTTCTGTGGGAAATTTTATGTTTGTTTTTTTGTTTTGTTTTATTTTGTTTGTTTGTTTTTTACAATAAGACACAAGTCTGTTACTGCACTGGTGGCAATTAATTTCAATACATTTGAATGAAACTAATATCTAACATTTATGGAATACTTTCTATATGCCAGGTACTGTTCTTAGTATTATATGTGCATTAATTCATTTAATCCTTAACCTAATGAGATAGGTAATTTATTATCCTCATTTTACAGATTAAAAAAAAAAACTGAGACACAGAAAAGTTAAGGTGCCCAAGGTCACACACTTACTACATGATAAAGCTGGAATTTGAGACCAGAAAATTTAGTTTCAGAATCTGTATTTTTAGCAACCAAACTATACAACATCCCTTAGTGTGTAGGTACATTTTAGGAGAGAATGTAGAGCAACTGGTACTCTCCTCACTGGCAATGGAAGTGCAAATTCGTACAACTACAAACAAATTGTTTGGTAGTATCTACTAAAGCTAAATGAATGCTTACTCTGACTTAGTAATTCCTGGGTATATACCCTACAAAAATGTATACTTATGTTAATGAAAAGACATGAATTTGAATGTTTATAGAAGCTCCACTCATAACAACACTGAACTGGAAACTACCCAAATGTCCATCATAGAAATTCTGGTGTATTTTTACCACTATGCAGCAATGAGAATAACCAGTCTATAACTACATGGAGTAGTAAGGATGGAGCTCATAAATATAATGTGGACTGAAAGAAGCCAGGGGGAAAATGTCTAATGCTATTTATAGAAAGTTCAAAGATAGGCAAAAAGGATCCCTGCTATTAGGGGTCAGGTAGTTGGTTACTCTTAGGGGTAGGAGTTATGACTGGAAGGAATATTTGGGGAAGGAGACTTTTGGGATGCAGGGAAGTCCTTTTCTTAAATTGGGTACTGACCACAAGTGTGTGTTTAAGTTTTGAAAATTTAGTGAGCTGCACATTTAGGTTATATGCACTTTTCTGAATATATACTATATATCAATAAAAACTTTGAAAAGATAATATCTGTCATCAAATATTATTAGAATTAGGAGATTTAGGTAAATATTTTTAAATAAACAAATATTTAAGGAAAAGTAATTCCAGGCAATCAAAGAATACATTTCTTTTTTTTTTTAAGAATAAGTTTCTGATATCCCTAGTTCTGCCCTGCTTTCCCATTTCTTATCACAAATGCCAACCTGATGAGCTAATAACAATAAGAGAAAATGATCAAGTCAATGAGGCACATAAAATGAATTCAGTGTGCTCCTGCTCACATCTGGACAGGGGTTCAAAGGCAAGGTGACTAATGTGAGCTGTAAGATGCAGTTGGTAGGAGGCATCAGAATAAAGTGTCCCTGGCTTGCTCACTTTTATGTCTTCTGGAACATCCAGTTATATGGGGTGTGCAGAGCAGTGAAAGCAGGAGATAGGATTCTTTTATAGAAATTTTCAAGAATGAGGAAATTGAGGTCTAGGGTGAGAAGCAACTCCACATGATATTCTACTGAAGGGCAATACCTCTTAAATGGAAAGAGGGTTGTGGCTTTCCTAAGAATTATTATTACTCCTGAACCCCCGCCCCCAGGGAACCAACCAATCAGCCACCCCCTACACAATTGAGAGGTACAGGCTAATCCACAAAGCCCCATTTATTCCATTTATACCTTTGAGAGAGAAATACTTCCTCAACTATCACAAAGGCAATGCTT
This sequence comes from Myotis davidii, assembly GCF_000327345.1. Lineage (NCBI taxonomy): Eukaryota > Metazoa > Chordata > Mammalia > Chiroptera > Vespertilionidae > Myotis > Myotis davidii. The sequence goes on along the minus strand of NW_006291567.1, from coordinate 1,133,500 downwards.
TGCCAGGGAAAACACTACTTTTATTTGCTTAAGAAGCAAGCCTATAAAATCTTTCATCACTTCAGTTGTCTTCAGCTAAGTTCGTAGTTCCATAGGAAGAACTTTTAAATATATAGATCAAAATTTGTAATTAAAACAACCATAAAATTTACCTCTGTATCGGTCAAGACAATGGTTCCCTTCATTGTCCTTTCCTTGTCCCAGCCTATGAATCTGGCCACCTTACCTTAAGTAGAAGCCATGAAGCCACAACCTCTGTTTTCCTTCTCTTCCTCTGTACATGGCACAGAATTATGGATAATTAAATATGAGGTAACTTTGACAAATACTTTTCTTAGAGTTCTGCTGATTATTCTCAAGGGGAAAATATAGTAAAAGGAACTAATTTGATTTAATTACTGAATTCATCCAATCATTTAGTGAAGTTGTTTCTAGGCCTGATTTTCAGTTGCTCTTTTCAGAATCAGATTCATTCCCTCTTTATTCTCCCCATCATGTCCCCCATCCATCTTCCTCTCTTTCCATTACAAACTCACCAACTACCCATCTGAAGTTTTGTGTGTTTTTTTTCCCCATAAGGACTTAGTGGAACTAAAGCTGAGAATTCTAATATGGTTTCAGTGGTGGGAAGATTTCCTTATAGAGGGGTCTGAATATTCAAATATTTTAAAAAGGCTTCAGCTCCCTTCTGGTCTACTGCCTGGGGGCATTGTTCACTATCTCAGCCTAGTGGTTTGGTGCCCTTGGTTTGGATATGAGAATAATCACCAACTTTCAAATCCTTTCAATGTCCTTATGACAGCAAAGTTGTGGCTTCCAACCTCCATTATTACTGCAGACTGGATTTACTGAGGAGTTATAGAGGGGGCATGAAGGGCACTCATGAAGCAAGGTGTCCCAGCTGAGTCATAGACTAAGGATCCCTGCTGTCCTGGTTTTGCTTGAGTTGATTTGAGATGCTTTTCATTTGGGAGCAAAAAGAGGAGGAAATACCTCTGGAGAGAGGGACAAGGGGAGACAATTCCTTGGCCTAGTGTCTGCCCTGTGCCTGATCTGATGAGTATTCTAAGATCCTAGAAAGAGAGGTGTCAGGGCCTAAGGCTGAAGGGGCTCCATTCATCAGAGATTCTCTTAAGTGCTGGACTTCAGAAGGGGGTCGCGCTTTCTCAGCCCTACTCTGCCACAGACTGCCACTTAGCATTGGCACCCTAAGGCCTTGGAATGGCCACTAATGGAAAATGGCAGCTCACAGAAGAGGAACAGATCAGGAACTAGAATAGATACTCGACAAGTACAGCTCAGAAGAATGTGGGCGAGTACTTTCTTGAATACCTGTAATTCACTTGTCCTACAAAGTCCCAGGGACAGCAGAAATATTGGCGGAGGGGGCAGGTGGTCATGGGCTAGGAGTCCATAATTTGGGCATAAATGTTAATGTAATATCAGTCATACCCCAAACTGCTAAGGTCTGGGAATATTTTAATTGTTCTAGAAAAGGGTGTGCTTCCCAATCTCCTTGAAAAAGATAATACAGATTGTTTTATCAGACTACTTCCATAATATTAAAGTACTCTGTGAAAAGAATATTCAGTAGCTGAAATAGTTTGAGAAATACTATATTAAGTAACATCAAGCATATTTTTTACTGAAAAACTGCTCATCTTCTTTAATGTGCTAATGAGGTAGTGAATCCCAGAATCAGTCAAGATAGGCTAGGTTATGCTGCAATAAAAATTGACTCCAAAATCTCAGTGGCTTACATCAGCAAAGGTTTATTCCTTACTAGTTCTGCTGCATGTCATCTTCACTTAGGGACCTAGACTGAAGGAGCAGACTATTGTTTTTGTTTACTTTAGAAAATACTCTACTTTTACATATAATAAATATTATATAATTTTATATGAAGAAGTACAGGAAATGTAATGCCTGTAGGGCAAACTTTGACCAATGGGAGATGGATGATGACAGAGTTAACAGATAAGATCTCTACCCATTCTCAATCTCCTGGACTGTATGAGGCACAGTTCTTTCATTTAGCCATGGGGTGCACCTGAGAGCGTCAGCTGTGTCTCACACAGTTTGTTGGGAAGCAGTGGCAGTGCTACAAGTCATCATCTTATATGTGAATCTCCTTCTATTCTGTCCTCACTTTAACTGCCCTGAATTATACCTCCCATCAAAGCATCAGCATTTAAACCTTGCCTTAAGCTCCATTTTCCCAGAATAATACAATGTGGAAAACGATTAGGATTTCTGGTCTCCTAGACAGAGCAGTGGAGTTGCTATCTTAGGCCTCCATGCTATTTCTCCATTTACAAAGTACACTCCCAGCTTTGGTACATGCTGTTTCTCTATGGAACATTCTTCCTTCAGACGTATGCATGGCTTACTCCCTCACTTTCTTCAGGTCATTGCCCAAATATTACCTTCTGGTTCTAAATTATGAGCAGATATAAAAGTGAAGGACACCCTATACCAGGGGAGTGTTTTCAGGAAACAACTTTTATGGCAATTTTGCAAAATAGTATCAGAATTTTATTGCCACATTGGTTTTAATTAGACAAATTCCCAGAAAATATGTTTAATATTACTAAGCTCAAATGAGTTTTACAAGGCAGGAAATGAATGTATTCTGTATTAACAGTATTCCAAATGCACTCTATGCAATGTGATGTTGTATTTCACAAATAATATAGGTTCTTTTTCTCTATGGTTCATTGTCTTTGAAAGCTAGGACAATCGACTGTCAAGTGCAGAGAAAAGAGTCAGCCAGTCGATAAACAACATTGGGTTTATTTTATTCAATAATTTACTTATCACAGAATTCGATCCATGCTTTTAAAATGCCTTTGATGATGACAAAGAGAATGGTGGTATTTGAGAGCCTGCTAGGGGGCTCCAAGCTTAGACTGAGTAGGGTATAGGGGAGTTTGGGGGATATAGACACAGGGCAGACAGAAGTAAAAGCAGCACCCAGCATGGTCCTAATGCCACCCTTGCCTCAGAATACTGGACTCAAAAATCAGCAGATGTGCTGGGGGCTTTGGGTTATCAATCTTTCTATAAATCAATGCACTCAAAACCCAAAGCCTTCCCCGTTTCAAAGGTATATGAATAAGGTTTATTAGGTTCTAGAAAATTCTGCACGAAGAGTTCTCAAACCATTTAAGAGTTTGTCAGTGGACGATTTCTTGCCTTCACTCTTGCTGAGATAAGTTTGGGACCCAAAGTGTGACTTTAGGGTGTATAGACTTTAAAAATTCTGCTCTGAAAGATAGCTGCTAGGAGTTTATCCTCATTAGGCAGACAGTAAAAACACTATGTGTAAATTCAGAAGTAGATGGGTTCTTGACTACCGCCTCTCCTCTATGCACTGGATTCCCAGCCCTGCCTGGCCTCTCCTCTGCCCTGTGACCACTGCTACCCTCTACCTGGGCAGTGGAGGTAGCATTTGGGGGATGGGGTGAAGTGAAGTGGGTAAGGTGAGGTGGGGGTGGGGAGGGAGGTGCCAGGAATATTGGGGTGGGTGGGGTTTGGACATGTGCCCCATATGGAGTCTCAAGTGGGGCACGGCAGAAGCCTTCCCCACCTTATACTGGCAACACCATGGTGAGTTCATCAGGCAACTAAGTAGATATGAGTCTCTAGCCCACCCCAAATCTAGATATGGAAGTTGCAATTTCTTGAGGGTTGGCCATCTGCCATGGGTTGGGACAGTGGGAAGGGAGAATTGACTTCCCAGCTAGGACAGGACTGGACTGGGACTGGATGTAGGTCCAGTAGCTGGTGGGAAGGAGAACCTGGCAACCAGTAGACCACATGCACCTCATCATAAAAAGGGACTCCCAGGAGTTTGTGAGGGTTTATAGCGTGACATTAATAGGAATTAAAAAAGAGAGAGAGAACACAGAGGAAAGGAAATATTTTATATTTAGTACCTTTAATGGCACTGTTTTTCTTCTTTTTTAAAACAAGGGACCTTGAATTTTTAATTTTTACTAGGCCCAGCAAATTATGTAGCTTGCCCTAGACTACAATATATTTTCAATAGTTCCAATGAAAGGAATGGTAGCCATACCTTAACATACCATTCTTCTATATTTTGCTCCTGAGTCCTGCTGGCTATGGGTCCACATGGTCCTGCCTGCTAGAAGACCTGGCAACAAGAATTTGGAGTTGTACTTGCTGCTGGTCTTGATCCTAAAACTTTAAGTTCTAAATCTCATTGTTTTGCATTAAACCATTGTGGGCTCTCTCCAGCTCTCTCTTGCCTTCGTACCTTCAGCATGCATGTGCTTTGCTTGCCTTCCAAACCAGCTGGAACACACCAGCTAACATTCAGGCACAGACAAAACACATTTTAAATGGTTTTGCCCCACATGAAGGTGATAGCAGGACAGAAATGTTCATGAGACTCCCCTGAATAGCCATGTTGGAGTAGTATTTGGTGGAGAGGGAAGAAAAGGAGGAAAGGGGCAAAACATTTGTAAAACAATATACAGTCATTAACTTTTTTCCCTTTAAGTGTTAAAATGTAGGTCTAGTAATTTATCTGATAATTAACCTAAGCACGTACTTCAATGGACAAGCCCGAGTGGAACCTGATGATGTCAGGCAGTGATAGGGGGAGAAACAAACTCTCTGCTGTGAGAGAGTTAGAAGCACTTTCCATTCCAAACTAACAAACAAAACAAAAGAAAACACTCCAGATGCACTTGAGTTTCAGGATTCATGAGTAGTTCAGGAAAGAACTGTTGGGCTATCTCAGCTATGCGGAACATTTTCTTCACTTACTCCCATCAGTGACTGAGCTCATCAGTTTTGGAAGGTATCCTAGGATGTCTCATTAGGCTGTTTGAAACTATTGATGTCAGATGATAGCACTGTTACCCCTTTTTCATTGCTAATTAATGGATTAAAAGTCCACTATAACAATGTTAGAATCTATAGCCCAGGAAGAAGGTGGTCCTGGACTGTTGCCTAGTTGTGCTGGATAGCTCCCAAGGCTGCCAATGCCTGGCCATCAGTGTGCATTATAAGGGAGAAAACAAAACCCACCAATAATACCTCTGCAGTGGTTGCTAAGATTAGAAGCATCCATTAGTGGACTCTTGTTTTCAACGGAATGGAAATTTGTTATTTAGAAATTTTGTTTTGAATTATTAATTTATATAGAAATAAGAAATGCTTGGGTTTTTAAAGCCAGATCAGCTTGGGTCCACAAAGTCATTCTGCCTATTTTAAGATGAGAAAAGTCCATCTGTTTGTCTGGAAGAGAATTGACTAGCTCCTAAGTACCTTGTTAAGTAGCAAATAATGGGCCATTTAGAGGGTTGGTTTAGTTAAGTGTAGAGCCTGCCTATTCTATATTTTAGATCTCTAGTTATAGATTTTTCTCATAATGTTGTAAAATGAGTATAAACCCCAATTCTGGTGGCATCTGGCTGTTCACAGCCCTTGCTTAATACCTTTAATTCTAACAGTAATAGCTTCCACTTACTCGGTTCTTGCTATGACCCAGGAATCGCATTAAACGCTTTCAATATGCTGTTTTATCTTATGAGCTAAATATTATTATCCCCATTTTACAGATTAGGAAACTACCATTTAATGAGATTAAGTAATCTGGCCCGGGTCACACAGCCACTAAGGAACAGAGACATGGCTTTACCATGTTTGCAGACTTCTAAATCCAGGTTTGAAGAAAAAGGAAAAAGGCCATATAAAAATTATTGAGTTCTAAACTTTCAAGGGGTAAAACTTAGATGATCCTCAAAGGTCTAGTTTTCAGTTCTTCTGCTGTATTTTCAAACCTGGCAGAATCTATCTTGTTCAGGAGGAAGGGTGCATGTGCACACACACACACACACACACACACACAAATACACTTTTCTACATATGCACATACACACAACAGCCCTTGGTCATTCACATCAAAGCAGTCAGTAGACACCCTATTCTGGGATCCTTAAATCTCACAACCAAGTTAAAAGTTAAGCCAACTGGACAAGTGCTCTTAGACCAATCTGTGAGGACAATAATATTCCCAGTGGAAATCAGAAATATGGTACCATTTAACTCAGATCTCCACATATGACTACTTCTATAACCATCAAAATATAAATTGGTCCCACTCCAGCCAAGCAGACAGTGGAAATGAAAAAAAAATTGTCTTGGTGCCAGCTCTGATTCCCCACTAAATAACTGTGGCATTAATATTGAAAGTATATCATCTGAAGTACAAATTCTAAGTCTGCCTTGAGGACCAACATGTCTTGGTCCAGAACTATTTGTGCTGTGGGTAGTAGACCCCACTTCTGGCACCAAAGTGCTGGAGTCTCAAGCATTATGTCTAGTCTTCCAATCCAACTACACTGTCTTCTTGCTCTCATGTGTGATCTAGTGCTTGTTTCTGTACTTGGACTTTTCCTCTGATCCAGTATAGAATCTAGGGAACAAATCTTTTATTTTTTAATATTTTTTATTGGTTTCTTACAGAGAAGAAGGGAGAGGGATAGAGAGTTAGAAACATCAAAGAGAGAGAAATATTGATCAGCTGCCTCCCGCACACTCTCTACTGGGTATGTGCCCACAACCAAGGTACATGCCCTTGACCAGAATTAAACCTGGGACCCTTGAGTCTGCAGCCTGATGCTCTATCCACTGAGCCAAACCGGTTAGGGCAACGGAACAAATCTTGATTGCTCTGCTGGTCTTCAAGCTTCTCCCAAAGTTTGAGTCTACAAAATACTAGATTTTCATTTTGACTTGGAGAAAACTACTTTTCTTGTTACATAGCCAACAGGCATGCTGCTGAGTCCATGCCTGGCCTGGCCTAACATTTGGCCTGGGCTTCTCACAGCATGTTGACTAGATCCCAACAGGGAGGCATCTGGAGAGCAAGTGTTCAAAGACAACTAGGCAGAAGCTGCAAGGCTTTTTCTGACAAGGCCTTGGAAGCCACATAGCATCACTTCTGCCACAGGCCAGATTCAAGATGATGGAAGGGGAGAATTAGGCCCTACAAATTTATGGAAGGAGTGTCAAAGAATTTGTGGCCATAATTTTTATGAGAGAGAGAGAGAGAGAGAAAGAGAGAGAGAGAGAATTGCGGCGGGGGTGTTAAATACAGAAAGAGAGAGACCGAGAGAGAGAGAGAGAGAGAGAGAGAGACCAAGGGTTGACCCACAACTGAGCTACCCAGCCAGGGCTGTAGCCATCTTTTAAAAGTTCCACAACAATGTTAGCACTGGACACATAAATGAAAGAATGAATGATGCCTATGTAAGCATGTCTGATAGATGTGCTCTCTAAAAGCTTGACTTCTATTAAAACATTGCATTTATTCTGAAATATTCTTAGGTCCAAAATTAAGACAGTGATTTTATTTGAGAAAGGGTCTACTTATGCTAACTTCTTAGCATAAGGTCAAAGTAAAGAAAGAAGAGGAATGGAATGAGAGGCAGAGCAGCTATCCTCTTCTTCAGATATCCACCCCCTTTATTTCCATGCCTGAAATTCCTCCAATAAAAGGCTTTTTCTCCTCTTGGGTCTTTTTTTTATTCTTTTTTTTATTGCTTAAAGTATTACAAAGGGTATTACATATGTGTCCATTTTTTCCCTCCACCCTCTACTGATGGAGATAGTGGGAGGGATTTTAGACAAAGGCATAAAGAGAGAAAGAGATAAGGGTATCCATGTTGTTAAACATAGTTCAAATTTAATCACATACTCTGCCATTTATCACTGACAATCACTTTTTTTTCCTGTATGTATACACTGCAAGCAAAGTTTCATTGGCTCCCAC
>NW_006291567.1:1116104-1124600 GCF_000327345.1 Myotis davidii | reverse complement strand
CTCTGTGTTGTAAACCACAGTCCTTATTTTAAAGCAGGCCGTATTTGTTTCCCAGACTGCCTTATTTTGTATTTAGCAAAGAGTCAGTTTGTGGCTCAGCCTCTGGGTGGCAGTCTTCTGGGGTTGACCTCTGAAGCTATATGGCTTCTCTATCGCACTTAAAACTGATTTGGAGAGGTCAACTATCCAGAGCTGGTTCCTTAATAGTTACCCGCTCTGTGTTGTTGCTGGGATTGAAAATCTCTCTATAGGCCAGACCCTGTTAACTCCCAGGGACTGATCAGATTATTTTAATCCTTGATCTCGGTCAGGGTGGAATCTGGGTGTGGCTGTGCTCCTTGCCTGGGGGCTGGGGGGAGGAGAGAATGGCTGCCCCAGTCCTGGGCTCAGGGGTGTCTCAGCACTCAATTCGCTGCCACCTCTCCCGGCCCCCCTTCTCTCCTCAGTCTCTCCCCAGATTCCACTCGTCCGCACCTTCTCCCTCTCTTCAGCACAGGTGAGTGTCTGTATCCGAAATGTCCCATGAACAGGATTCAGTGAAAACAAACAAACAAACGCCGGCCGCGGAAACGGGGAAGGCTTGGTTTCTGTATGCTCTTCTCTTACCGGCACTGCATGGTCTGGTCAGCTCTTCAGGCTGCCCCCTTTAGGCTCAGGCCTCCGTGATCACAGAACCCAGCTTTCAAATCCCCCGGTGGCGCCAGGAATCCCGCGGATCTCCTTTCCCCAGTCAGGGGCTGTGCCTGTCCCAAGGGACGCGGCTGTCTGCCACGCGGTCTCCCTCCGACCCTCTGGGCTCAGAGGTCTGGCAAACTTTGCTGCCCAAATCCCTGTTATGGTTTTTTTTTTTTACCTTTCCAGGGGAGTTCTGCCCTTCCCGGCTGCAAACCGTCTCACCAGCTGAGCAATATAGCCAATTCGGGGGGGGGGTTACTAGTTTCAGCTGCTCACTCCATTTGCTCCGGGACACGACCTGGGACGTGTCTGCCTATATCGCCTCCATCTTCCCTCCCCCTCTCCTCTTGGGTCTTGAGGAATTAATTTCTATCTATAGAAACCATCTATCAGTCACTGATCATCAGAGAGATGCAAAATAAAATGATAATGAGGTATCACCTCACACCAGTCAGAATGGCTACCATCAACAAATCAACAAAGACAAGTGCTGGTGAGGATGTGGAGAAAAGGGATCCCTAGTACACAGCTGGTGAGAGAAAGTGGTTATGTAGTTTACATAATGATTTAAATTGTATTGACCTCACCTCTATGTACATAGCAGCACAATTTATAATAGCTAAGATCTGGAAACAGCCCAAGTGCCCATCAGTAGATGAGTGGCTAAAAAAGCTGTGGTACATGTACACAATGGAATACTAAGCAGCAGTAAAAAAGAAGAATCTCTCACCCTTTGGGACAGCATGGAGGGGCCTGGAGAGTATCATGCTAAGTGAAATAAATCAGTCAGAGAAATAGAAGTATCACATGATCTCACTCATAGTTGGAATATAATTAGCAAAATAAACTGATGAACAACATGGATCCTGAGACATGGAACAAAGTGTAAAATCTTGGAGGGTAGGTGGGGGAGAGTGGGTGGGTGAGGAGGCAATCAACCAAAGACCTTGTATGCATATATGCATAACCCATGGATGCAGACAGTGGGATGGTGAGGGCCTGGGGTGAGGGGTGGGGTGGGCTGGAAGGAGTCAATATGAGAAAAAAGGGGACATATGTAATACTTTCAACAATAAAGATTTTAAAAAATAAAACAACAACAACAAAGAAACCATCCACCATGATACAGACACACCATTTACAGAAGAATAATATCCTAGCTTTTTTTTATATCTCACCCCTTGGGGGTTAGAGTGGGAGTGAAGAGGAAGTGGAAATGTTGGGCTTTTTTAGGTATGAGTTGGACACTGTTTCTCTCTATCTCTGCAGGAAATACTTTCCAAAACTCCCAAGCAGCCCTTCAGAAGTCTTCCCCACAAGGCTTACAGTGAAGGTTGTGGTCCTTCCACCCTTAAAGCACAGCAAGATCTCTCTTCATATAAACCTCTTCATACCCTGACCTCTTTTGATGCCCTTGTTCTGGTGGAGGGTTGCCGCATCATAGAAACAACTTGAATGCTTCCACTGTGGTTTCTGTCTGTGGGGTTTCACCTTCTGCTCACTTTAGTATCTGATATCTGCAGTATTGACACCTCAGCTGAATCTGAGGTGGGACAAGTTCCATTCTACCCAACTGTTATGTGGGTTACACTGTTGTGTTACAGCTAATAATAAGTGATTTAAAAAAAATCATAATTCCTGAATTCAAAAAATATCTCAGCCAGCAGTTTACTAAATCCCATGTTACTTAAGACTCTTGTTTGCTCTAGCTGGTTTGGGTCAGTGGATAGAGTGTTGGCCTGCAGACTGAAGGATTCCAGGTTCGATTCCAGTCAAGGGCACATACCTCGGTTGCAGGTTCCTTCCTGGCCTGGGCCCTGGTTGGTGATCATGCAGGAGGCAACCAATTGATGTGTTTCTCTCACATCAATGTTTCTCTCTGTCTTTCCCTCTCTCTCCCACTCCCTCTAAAAATCAATGAAAAAATATCCTCAGGTGAGGATTAAAAAAAAAAAAAAAGACTAGTTTCTTCAACTCAGTCCTATTGATATGCTGACAGTCAGTATACTTTTTCTCTGATATTTGGCAATTTTTTTATCAAGAGATCACTTTTCATTATGTAACTGATATAGTCATTTCCAAGCCATCCCCGAGATTTGTAAGATCAAGTACAATGACAAATTTTTGCATTTCTTACTCCAACTAAATAAACCTAAATGGAGGAGAAGTCCACTGGGAAACAAGTGCTGAGGAACAAAAGCAATTTCAAGTGACCTGTCTGAATCAGCTCCAGTGCCAACACTACTTTGTGTAGACTTGTTTATTAGTGGAATGTTTAATATAAATGTGTTCACAAAAGTCATGCTTAAACAGACATTTTAATTATAGAGGGAAGATGTTTATCTCTGAGTATTTTTTTCTTAGTGGTTTTTACATATTCCACTTTTTAAAAGAGAACATATATTACTTTGATAATTAGGATATTGTATTTATACATAGCTATGTTTACATACAATACATGGAAACACTTAAAGAGTGAAAGAATGGGATAGAACATTGAAGTGGTCCTTACAGCATTGTCCATTAGAAATATGATGCAAAACACACAATGTAAATTGAAGTTGTCTAGTAGCCACAGTAAATAAATGAAAACTTAGCCCTGGCCAGGTGTCATCGTCCTGTACACAAAATAGGTTATGGGTTTGATTCCCAATCAGGGCACATACCTAGGCTGCAGATCTTATCCCCGGTCGGAGCATGTACGGAAACCAAGCTATGTTTCTCTCTGACATCAATGTTGATCTTTCTGTGTCTCTCCTGCCTTTCTCTAAAACATATCCTCTGATGAGGATTTTTAAAAAGTGAGAATTTAATTTCAATTCTATATTTTATTTAACCCAATGTATCTAAAATATCATTTTAACATGTAATCAATAAAAAAGTATTAAGAAAATGTTACATTATTTTTTCATACTAAGTCTTTGAAATCTGGTGTGTACATTACACTTACAGCACATCTCAACTCACACTAGCCTCATTTCAATAGCTTAAAAGCCTCATATTTATAGTGGCTACCAAATAGGACAGAAGAGCTCTATTATCTCTATAATGATCTCCTTATAAAAGATTAATATCAAAGATTTATTAGCATGGATTTGTTCTCATGTGCTTGATCAAAATTCTCAGAAAATGAAAAATTTTGTAAAACAAAAAGCAAACCTCAGTTATTAAATAGAATTTTAGTAGATCATTCTTGTATTTGCCACTCTACAAAAGTTATATTTATGAACTGAACCTTCCATGCCCTTTAATGATTTGTTAAATCCCAAAGCGGTGTCTATATAAACAGTAAATTGCATCTCAAAAGCATGAGTAAACCCTAAAGGACAATAGATCAGTTCACATCATCTTTTAAAGTATGGAGACTATTGCTCTCCAATCTTTATTGGTACTTATCTTTTGAAGTAACACCTTCAAATCAATAGTTCTTTTCTATTTTTAATGTTCTTCTGCCATTAATCTATCCTTATTGTTCATTTTTCTTGCTCAGCAAAGATTTGTACAGAGACCTGAGTGTTTCTCTAGGTTTATTCCCTCTGTATGAGAAAATTGTATTTCATTTGGAGTGTGTTAAGTCACGTTGGGATTTAAAGATTGGCAGTACACCTTCATTGTGGACAAAAGGAAAGTAATTCTTAGATCTGCTGCATGAAAAATAAAATTTGGGTCTTATGTGTCTTTTTAAAATTATGGCAGCACAAAAGCATAGAACATTAAGTTTACCATCTCAACCACTTTTAAGTGTACATTTCAGTAGTGTTAAATATAGTCACATTTTTGTGCAACCTTATGTGTCTCGGTGTACTTTTTTGGTAGATCTTAGAGAAACAAGTAGCCTCCCGCCCTGTGTAAACAGGTTGATTTGACCTCTCAGGCCTCACAGATGGTTGGATAGGAAAGTTACAGTTAGTTCATGGGCCTGTAGGGAACCAGGGAGGCATTAACTCCATTCAACCCACTGTGCAGTGGAGCCAGACAAGCTGTCCTCCCTTGAGGTTCCAAGACGGGGTGTTACCATTTCTATGATGCGATTTGAGTTTGAGAACACTCTGTGAAATGGTCAGGATGGTCACCTATGCCCCTATTGTTTCTCCTGTGACACTCTCAGTCAGCATGCACCCTTTGCTTTTGGACATCAGTAGATGTGGAAGACTCATCTGATGGTGACTAAGCCAGAACAAACACACCAAGTTTCAAAAAATCAGATCTTTCAATTAAACCACATGTTAATACCATCTGTTCAGAGTGACCCAATAAAGGGCAGTGATGTTCAGAAATTTATATCTTAATAAGCGCCTACATTAAACAGTATAGTATTGTGACTCTCCTAAAAAGTAATTTTTACTGCTAGAAACTTTTCTGGCCAATGAAGTAATAGTTGTTCCTATTTTTGACATGCTACTGATCAAATGATGATATGAAACTGCATGAATTTTATAATGCAGCTGTTGACCTCAATTTGGCAATCTCATTAAATTATTTCTTAGTTTTCTAGAGATATTTTATTGTGATCACCTTTTTATTTTGAGCAAGTTAAAACCTAACAGAGAAGTTGCTAAAATATTACAATGAATTCCCAATGGTCTGTACCTAGATCTACAGATTGTTTTGCCATATTGTTTTCTCTCCCTCCTAGAGATATATTTTCTTTATTGAGGTGAAATTACATAACATAAAATTAACCATTTTAAGTGAACAATTCAGTGACATTTAGTACATTCACGAGTTGTATAATCACCACCTCTATCTAGTTTCAAAACATTTGCATTACCTCAAAATAAAATCCTATATCCAGTAAGCAGTTACTCCCCATTTGCCTTCCCCTCAGCCTATGGCAGTGGTCAGCAAACTCATTAGTCAACAGAGCTAAATATCAATAATACAACGACTGAAATTTCTTTTGAGAGCCAAATTTTTTAAACTTAAACTATATAGGTAGGTACATTGTTATTAACTTAATTAGGGTACTCCTAAGTTGGCCTTTGCTAAAACTAAAATTAACTTAATAAACTTTACTTTTGTCACTCGCGTGCGATTTGTGGACATGACTAGCACTAATCACTGCACAATGAGACTGCTGACTGACTGGCTCACTCAACTCATGCATGAATCGCGCGAGCCTCCCCCTCGCTGCATATCCTGTGGCCCGCCTGCGCCTTGTTTCCCGACACCCCCCACTTCTTCTAACGCCACTTCTTCAAAATAGACTTGCCCAGGCCAAAAACCGATTTCTGCGCATGGGCCATGAAGTTTCAATCTCACTGTACGCGCGCGCCCGCATGTGGTATTTTGTGGAAGGGCCACACTCAAGGGCCCAAAGAGCCGCATGTGGCTCGCGAGGCATGGTTTGCCGATCACTGGCCTATGGGAACCACCACACTGTTTTCTGTGTGATTTGCCTATTTTGGATATTTCATATAGATAGAATCATACAACATGTGACTTTTTTATGTCTGGCTTCTTAGCATAATGTACTGAAGGTTCATCTACAATGTAGAAAGTATCATCACTTTCATCACAGATACTTTTCATTGAAGTTGTAGGTTGACTATAGGAGGACATTCCATCACCTGTGTTCACCTGCTCCCATTTCACTCCACAAATGGGTTGGATAGGATCTCAGAGTCTCTTAAGACCCAGATTTCCTTTTAAATCAAGCACCCCTTTGGGGAAAGGGTGGATGTTTATTCAAGTACATGTGCATTTACATCCTATAATCTAATTGAATAGTATAAAATGGGCATAAAGAAGAAAATATCCAAAGATAACCACACTAAAAAGCTATGTCATTCTGGATATGTCACAATCTCTCCTGTCTTCAGTTTCTTTATCTACGGAATGACCAGACTGCATCCAAGCCCTAAGAGCCATTATGATGAGGACTGTATGACTCTATTCCCCAGACAATCCAGCTTACACTTTCTTTAAATCTGTTATTCCAGAGAGCTACTTTTCCTCTGTGGTTTATTAGAGCAAAGTTGATATTGATGAACCATTGGGTTTGTGACTCTGGAGGTTACAAACTATAGTTTGACAGCTTAAAGGGATTCTGGAAATCAAACATCAGGAATATATTAAAGAATTAGCTGACAAAAAAAAAAAACAACAAAAAACTATAGCTTGGATGAGTTTACAATTCAGTTGGAACTTAGAGATAGATGACCATGTGCCAACAGGGATATTCATAACCAGAGGAAAAATCTTGTTAATAGAGATTAAATATTCAATATAAACCACACATATATCCAGTAAGGAAATTGGTAAAAATGCCAACAAGAAATATCAGCCTGCTTTCACTCTTCACATGTCACTGCAGTCTTTGATTTGACGTTGTCTGTGGGTCAAATGGTTACAGATGCTTCTGAAAAGCAAGTGGCAACTTAAGATTAAAGTTTACCTAACTGGTACACCAGACAGAGCATTCTTTCTTGAATTAATTTTAGTGCTGCATTTATCTTTATTTGTTCCAATATCTATAATAATAAAAGCATAATATGCTAATTAGACCAGATGTCCTTCCGGATGAAGCTGGGGCTGCAAGAAAAGCCCGGTTCCCGGGTAGCCTGTTGGTGACTGGAGGGAGGGAAGCTGGTGCCAGCAGCTGAGGGAAGGAAGGCCTACTCTTGCATGAATTTCATGCATCGGGCCTCTAGTTGTATTATAAAACTCTTCACTCAGCAAAGTTGAAATAATTTTACAGTGAATCCCTATATACCCACCTCATGGAGCCTACCATCAACATTTTACTATACTTGTTATATCACATATTTATCTATCCTTTTATCTATTCATTCATCCATCTTATTTTTTTGAATGATTTCAAAGTAAATTATAGACCAACATACATGTCAATATGAAGCAGTAGTTTGTTCATTTTCACTGCATTTATTATAAAACATAATTTATTTATACATTCTTATAGTATAAATTGATTTTTTTTCATTTTTTTACTATTAAAAGTATTGCTCTTATGAATATTCATCAAAAAAATGTCCTAGTTCTAGCATATATATCTAGGACTGGGATTGCTACACCAGAAGGTGAGTGAATCTTCAACTTTACTAGATAATACCAAATTGTTTCTGGAAGTGGTTATACCAACTTACGCTTACAGTATTAATGTAGAAGAGTTCTAATTGCTTCATATCCTTGCCAATAGTTAATTTCGTCTCCATTTCAATTATTGTTAATTAGGAGGGTATGAGGGATATTATATTGTGGTTTTAATGTGCATTACTCTGATTATTAATGTGGTCAAGCAATCTTTTCATGTTTCTTAAAAACTTATATTTCTTCTATTGCATGCCTGCTCAAGTCCTTTGTCCACTATTTTTACATTAGTATTTGTCTTTTTTCTTATTTACATCCAGGAGTTCTTGGTATATTCTGAATACCAATAATTTTTATGTTTGAAATATATTCTCCTAGTTTGTGGTTTTTCTTTTTCACGTTTTTTAAAAGCATCTTTTATTGAACAGAAGATCTTATTCTTCATTGTTATTTTTTTATTAATTAAATCTTTATTGTTCAGATTATTACATTTGTTCCTCTTTTTTCCTCCCATAACTCCCCTCCACCCAGTTCCCACCCGACCCTCCTCCCTCACTCCCCACCCACTGTCCTCATCCATAGGCGCACAATTTTTGTCCAGTGTCTTCCCGCATCCCCCTCACCCCTTTCCCCCCCAAGAATAGTCAGTCCATTCCCTTTCTATGTCCCTGATTCTATTATGATCTCCAGATTATTTATTCACTTGATTCTTAGATTCACTTGTTGATAGATGCATGTTTGTTGTTCATAATTTGTATCTTTGACTTTTTA
>NW_006291567.1:1108191-1114442 GCF_000327345.1 Myotis davidii | reverse complement strand
TGTCCGTTGTCTCTTTTTTCTTTTTGTATTTTTGAAGTTGTTGTGGGAGGCAGCAATTTCCCGGTGTTTACCTATGCTGCCATCTTAGTTTTCCCATGTAATAACTTAATCAATAAAAAAATAAAATAAAAAAGAGTGGTTAACTCTGAAGAGAGAGTTTAGGGTTCTAAGATGGAAGAGTTACTTTTCATCACATACCCTTTTGATCTGTTTGCACAGGTTACTTTGTATTATGTTTTAAATTTAAAATTTATTTATGTCAAAATAAATAAAACTTTGAAATGTTATTCCTGATTTTGAAGCCAGACACAATTCCCAAGCTCTCCCCAGAACAAAAAGAAAAAGACAAAAAGGTACTTTCTTCTCCCCCAGTTTACCTTCTGTGACACCTTCCCTGCCTTATAATACTGCATTCCCAAAGTCATAGTTAGTGCCCCACTGACTCCTCTGTGTCTTATTAGCAGCAATTTTCTTCTATCACCATTTCCCATTCAGTCAATACTTCGGCCAACATTTTAAAAATAGAACACAGGACCCTGAACTTAGAAATAAGCAACAACCAAAAAACCTCTAAGCAACTGAAATAGCAGTTGTCACCAAGCCCTATGTCAGTGATGGTGAATCTTTTGAGCTCAGTGTGTCAGCATTTTGAAAAACCCTAACTTAACTCTGGTGCCGTGTCACATATAGAGATTTTTTGATATTTGCAGCCATAGTAAAACAAAGATTTATATTTTTGATATTTATTTTATATATTTAAATGCCATTTAACAAAGAAAAATAAAAAAAAAATGAGTTCGCGTGTCACCTCTGACACACATCATAGGTTAGCCATCACTGCCCTATGTTAATGCTCTCGACTTAGTTCCTCAAACCAATGACTTTCAAACTTAAGTCTGCACCAGAATCACCTGGGGGGCTTGTTAAAACACAAATTGCTAGGCTCCCACCTCAGAGTTTCAGATTCAGTAGTCCTGGGGTGGAACCAAGAATTATTCATTTCTACCAAGTTTCTAGGTGAGGCTGCTGGTCCTGGTCTGGAGATCCCATTTAGATTCTAATGCAGTGGTTCTCAACCTTCTGGCTCCTTAAATACATTCCTCATGTTGTGACCCAACCATAAAATTATTTTCGTTGCTACTTCATAACTGTAATGTTGCTACTGTTATGAATCATAATGAAATATCTGATATGCAGGATGGTCTTAGGCGACCCCTGTGAAAGGGTCGTTCGACTGCCAAAGGGGTTGCGACCCACAGGTTGAGAACCGCTGTTAGCCTAAAGTGCTGACCTTCCCTAAAAGCTTTACTGAAACTCTTAATCTGTATCTTTATCATCATAAATATACTGCATATTCATTAGGAAATTTGGTTTAAAAATGAAAAGTAGAGAGAAAAATATATCACCCATTGTGCCAAGATCCAGCTCTTGACTATTTTTTTTTTTTTTGGATCTACAATTCCTAATCAGCCTGGTTATCAAGTTCCCCAAGCCACTGCAGATTAAAAGCTGCTATCATGAATGTCAGGGGAGTTAGGAGGCAATTAAAAATGTGCCCAAAGATGTCCATGATAAGTGGCAGCTGAGAGTGAAAGCAGGGAGAAAAAAATGTGAGTGGACACTGAACTGAATCCTCACATGATTGTATTGAGCATGTTCTTCATCTGGACCCTATCATGTGCACAAGGCATTATGGGACCTCTAAGGAGGGGCATCCATCTCAGCCAATAAGCAGGAAGACAAGGGGAAAAGTATTCCAGGTCCAGGAGATAGGAGGAGCAAAGCCTAGAGGTTCCTGTGCACAGGAGCCTAAGCAGAGCTGTATTTCAACCAGAGCATCCACAGACAGGTTGGGAAGGTTAGAGGAAAAGTTAGAGGCTCAGAGGCTGTCACCAAAGGTGTTCTATACTCTCTTCCCAAGCTTGGGCTTTATCCTGCAGGCAGTAGGAAGCCACTGAAAGACTTCCAAACAACAATATTACCTGAGCAGGTGAGTACTTTAACTAGACCATTGTTGAGGTGTGGAGATGCAGCTTTTTCAGTAGTACAGGCAGAGGTGGTTGTTGGTAAGGGGTGGTAGTGGTAGAGATAAAGATGGGGGGGGGGAGGATTCAGAAATACTCAGGTGGCAAAATCAGCAGAGTCTGGGGACTAACAGGGGTGAGTATGAGGGAGAAGGAGCCGTGGAGGCTGATTCTCTGAGGAGCTGTGTGGTTGGCAGTGCCTCCACCTGGGACAGAGAAGAATGGAAGCAAAGCTTGTTCTGAGGGGAAGACGATGAGCTCAAGTTGAGTCGTACTGAGTTGGAGGTTTGACATAATATCCCACTTCCCATTTCCCATTTTTCATATTCTCTATTAAAGAAAACAGCCATTGTAAGCCACATTTATAATAATTTTTTAAATAAAGAGATTAAAATGAAAGACTTGGCCATCCAAAAGAATTAGTTTCAATTTTCAGAAAATTATGGAATGTGAGTTTCCTCATTCTTTGAGAAGTCAGATAAATGAGGCATTGCTCTGATGTGAATATGCCTTCAAATGAAGTGATATACATTAATCAGGCATCTTGTCTATCAATTGTTTATAAGAGACTTTGAGACTCAGATGTATTTTCTACATCTGAATCTCTACAAAATTGTTTTGGTGAAGCTTTGGCCTTAGCTTGGCTTTTCAATGACTTGCTGGGGGCAGAGGTGAATATACTGGTAATCATCTCCTTAGAACACAAGTGGATTTCCTAGAAAAAAGAGCAGCAGGGAACACCATGAACAGGATTGACTCATGCTCTTGGGACAATCTATTCACCACGTGGGTCACTTAAGAAAAGAATCCAAAATCCACATTCAGAAAGTTGAAGAGGGAGGGAAGGGCCAAATTATCAGACCCTGCAAGTGCTTTTGCTGATTAGGGCCACTTTATCATTGGCCACAACTCATGGTGAAAAAGAAAATAGGCTTACATAGTTCTATTGGCAATATTATGGGATATAGTAAGTCTAAATGAGCCTGTTAGCATTCTTGGTGTTTTTTGGTTGCTTTTTTTTTTTACATTTTTACACTTCAGTGAGGTGTTTGCAAAGACAATCTACCTGTCAGAGAATTCCTTTCAGGGGTCTCACCCCTAGATGCACATTGGAATCACCTGGGAAGCTTTAAAAAGGTCAGATGCCTGGGCCAGAAGAATCTGATGTTATGGATCTGGGGTGCACCCTAGGCATCAAGATTTTTTTAAAACTCCCAGGTGATTTTAATATGCAGCTAGTATTGAGAAGCAGTGAGTACATTCAAGCCACACTGCTAACAGGTTGATGTTTTTAATTTTCCAAACATCTTAATGTCCACTTGGAGAAAGTACCTAATTGAATTTTTAAGTTCTGAAAATATTTGAGTTAGGACAAAAGTAAAAGAAAATAAAATGAAAATCTCCCAGTTTTGCTCACAGATTTACAGCTAGGCCAAGTCCACTAGACAATTGGACAGCTGGGCCATTGACTACCAGCATGAACCCTAAAATCAACATGTGTAAACTCACTTCTTGTGCTTCTTTCATTCACTGAGCTGAAAATGAATTAGATTTTAGAGTAAGATTCCTTGTAATTGTCAACAGGTTATATTGAGAACTTACTGTTAGGCACTATTTATATCTTTCAAATTTGCAAACTCTAATTCCCCCACACAATCCTATTTCATAGATGAGAATGTGAGGGCACAGAGCAGTTCAGGAAATTGTCCAAAGCCACAGCCAAGAAATGAAAGAATTGAGATTCAAACCCAGAACTCCTGAGCTTGCACTTCGGTTTTATTTTATTGTTTTTTAACATTGACCCCTCCTCCTCCTCCAAGCCTTCACCACACTATTATCTGTGTCCATGGGCTATGCATATATGCATATAAATTCCCCAGTTAATCTCTCCCCATCCCCGCCTTCCCTCTAAGATTTATCAGACTGCTCCATGCTTCTCTGTCTCTGGATCTATTGTGTTCATCAGTTTATTTTGTTCATTAGATTCCACATATGAGTGAGATCATGTGATACTTATCTTTCTCTAACTGGCTTATTTCACTTAGCACCATAATCTCCACTGCCATCCATGCTGTCTCAAAGGGTAAGGGTTTCTTCTTTATTATAGCCAAATAGTATTCTGTGGTGTAAATGTACCAAAACTTTTTTATCCACTCATCTACTGATGGGCTGTTTCCAGATCTTAGCTTTGTAAATTGTTCTGCTATGAAAATAGGGATACATATATCCTTTCTGATTGGTGTTTTGGGTGTCTTGGGATATATTCCTAAAGTGGGATCACTGGGTCAAATAGTTCCATTTTTAATTTTTTGAGGAAACTCCATACTGTTCTCCACAGTGGCTGCACCAGTCTGCATTCCTTCCAATAGTGTACTAGGGTTCCCTTTTCTCCACATCCTCACCAGCACTTGTTATTTGTTGATCTGTTGATGATAGATATTCTGACAGGTGATAGGTGATACCTCATTGTCATTTTAATTTGCATCTCTCTGATGATTAGTGACTTAACACTTTTTCATATGTCTCTTGGCCAACTGTATGTCCACTTTGGAGAAGTGTCTATTCAGGTCCTTCTCCCAGAGCTTGCACTTTTAAATCCACAATATACAGCCTCTACCACAGTGGTTCTCAACCTTGACTGCACATTAGAATCACATGGGAATCTTTTTAAAATCCTGATTTCTGGGCCTCATCCTCCGGAAATTCTGTTTCTTTGTGATGGGGTGAGGCCACAACATTAGTAACAAAGAAACAGAATCTCCGGAGGATGAGGCCCAGAAACCAGGATTTTAAAAAGATTCCCAGGTGATTCTAATGTGCAGCCAAGGTTGAGAACCACTGTTCTACCACATAGCAGAGACCCTAAAATAGAACGGCAAGGGAGATAAATCAATGTGCTCATATTGGGGGTTCTTATAGATATGGGGTGGGGCATGACAGGAAATACAGAGATGAGGCAAACACATGCCTCCAGTTGTTCACAGGGTAAGGCAAAGGCACAAAAGAACAACAGCAAGTAGAGCAAAAAAAAAAAAAAGAAAGAAAAAAGAACGGCCATAAGAGAAGCACAAGTAAATGTGAACACGGGATCAAAGGAGGATGGGGTTTCTTTATCCATCAGTAAAAGCTCCCTGGAGGAGGCAGCATTAGAAAGTAATTCCTTCTTACTGCAGCACAGGTCAGAGGTTAAGAAAGCAGCCACAGGAGAGGTGGAAAGGGAGGCTGGGACCTTGTTTTAGAGGCATAGTTAAGTTCCCAGGCAGAGCCCTTTCCCTGCACTGTACTAGAACTCAACCTGCTCTCACACAGAGAGTGAACTGAGCTGAGCTTTGGAGGGTGAATTTCCAGGTGGGAAAGTCAGCTATGCATGCCTCCCAGCCCTGAATCTTACCTCTCCCTGGAACTTTTGTCATGTTGATACTTGTTGCTGCCTCTTTCCCAAACCCATCTGTGCCCTGATCCTTCTTCCCCTTTAAAACTCTGGCCAAGCATGAAGAAAAAGCTCTTTCTTGGCTTATTTTGGCAAGTTGGGGCATGCTGTCACTTTCAAGAACTTTGATAAATATTAAGGAAGAATGAAAAGGAGTTAGTTATGTTTAAATAACATTTGGTATGGTGAATGTCAAATTTCCAAGTACCAGCTTTTAATAAAAGGAACCATATGGTCCACAAAATCTCCTTATCCTTTTATTATGGTAAGCCACTATAGACCCAAAAGACTAGTACAATCTTGTATGTACCATCTCTAGTTATTTCCCTTACGGCTTTCTCTGAGTTGCAACAAGCAACTGGCTATTAGCTAACTTCTTTCCTCCCTCCCTCCCTCCCTCCCTCCTTCCCTTCCTTCCTTCCTTCCTTCCTTCCTTCCTTCCTTCCTTCCTTCCTTCCTTCCTTCCTTCAATCTTTCCATCCTTATTCTACTACCCACCCATTCATCCAACATAAATTTATTGAACACCTATTGGGTGACAGCTGCTATGTTAAACATTAAGTGATCTATATTTTAGTGTGCTTCTCACCACCAGGAATAACTCTGCTTCTACTCCAATATCTTAGATTGGATGATTGTTCCCCGTTCTTTACTCCTTTTTCTGCCAGTAACCTTACAGTGCCTGCCAGTAGAGTAGAAAAGTATACTTCCCTAACCCCAGTGACTTTGAGTTTGGTAATATGACTTACTTTGGCCAATAAAAGGTTTCATTTCAGGTTTGATGCCCGGTTGGGGTG
>NW_006291567.1:1104681-1108035 GCF_000327345.1 Myotis davidii | reverse complement strand
TTAAAAAACATCCTCAGGTGAGAATAAAAAAAAGAGAGAGACATGAGAAGGCTTACTTCCTCTCTCTGCTCTCTACATTGTGAGGACACAGCAAGAAGGTGGCCATCTGTACAGGAAAAGGGCTCTCACCAGTACCTGACCATGCTGGCACCCTAATCTGGTAACTGTGAGAAATACATTTCTGTTGTTTATAAGCCACCCAGGCTATGATACTATGTTATAGCAGTCCAAATAGTCTAAGACAAGAAACCATCAAAATTGAGGATAACCACCTAGCTGGCATGTCTCAGTGGTGAAGAGTCAACCTATGAACCAGGAGGTCAGAGTTTGATTCCCGGTCAGGGCACATGCCTGGGTCCCCAGTAGGGGGCGTGCAGGAGGCAGCCGATCAATGATTCTCATCATTGATATTTCTATCTCTCTCTCCCTCTCCCTTCCTCTCTGAAATCAATATTTTAAAAATTTTTAAATAGAGGACAACCATGCTAAAAATAAATCATTTACTTTGTTTGTTTCACCTGAGTTGACCCTACTCATTGCATTGAATATTAGAATGTGTTACCCATTGTTTGGAGACTAGACATATAGTTAGAGAATTTTTCATTGCTGTGGCATTTGTCATAGTGAGACTTGAATTCTTTCTTTTTAAACCAAGCAGTAACCATATAAATTAGAAGTCCAGTCCTGGACATTACCACAGGATGAATCTTGAGTAGTCAAAGTCAAACAGAACAATTCTTTTTTTTTTTAGTTTGATATGGAAATTTGTTTTTTTTTATTGCTTAAAGTATTACAAAGGGTATTACATATGTGTCCATTGTTCCCCCCGCCCTTGACAGTCCCCTAGCCTCCTCTATTCCCCAGTGTCTTATGTCCATTGGTTATGCGTATATGTATGATACAAGTCGCTTTGGTTAATCTCTTACCCCCCTCCCTTCTGCCCCCCAACCCTCCCAGGCCTTCCCGCTGCAGTTTGACCATCTGTTTGAGGCAGTTCTGCCTCTGTATCTATTATTGTTTGAAAGTTTATACTGGTCTCTGAACATAGGGGTGCATATATCCTTTCTGATTGGTGTTTCTGGTTTCTTGGGATATATTCCTAGAAGTGGGATCACAGGGTCAAATGGGAGTTCCATTTTCAGTTTTTTGAGGAAACTCCATACTGTCTTCCATAGTGGCTGCACCAGTCTGCATTCCCACCAGCAGTGCACAAGTCAGAACAATTCTTGCTGGTAATTAGTTTGGGAACAAACTTGTGATACACAATTCTGACCAATTAGACATGAGAAGAAGTCTTCTGGGAGTGAGGTGCAAAGTCTTCTGGGAAAAGGGTTTTCTTTACTCAAAGAGGGATACATAGGGAAAACTTGGTCTTTCTGTCTCTCTCTATGGCTAAGTGAAGAGATGGTTGTAGGCACTGATACAGCCATCTTGCAGCCATGAGGGGATAAACATGTGGACAAATGCCAATATGTCGAAGGTGACAGAGAGAAAGAAATAAAAAACCTGGGTTCTTGATGATATCAAACTTCTGAATGAACCAACTCTAGAACTTCCTTCCTTTGGACTTGTTATATGAGGTAATAAAAGCTTTCGCTCTATAGTGCAGTAAGATTACCAGTAGCATCAGCAGGCCTGGGAGCTTGTTAGAAATGCAAAGTCTCAACCAACTCCAGACTTACTGAACCAGAATCTGCATTTGAAAAAGAGTCCCCAATGTTTCCTTGCCACATTAAAGTTTGAGAAATGCTGGTTTAACCTATTTCTAATTAGATTTTCTGGTAGTTGCAGCTAGAAAGCAAACTTATATCCTGTCTTATAAATGAATAAAAAAAATCTTGTTTTCTTATCACAACCAACAAAAGGATGCAAGAAAAGGACAAAAGTGTTTTCTACCTATGCAAGCCTTTCAAACCTATTTGAAAAGTTCCCTGGCTCTTTAAATTGCTTTATTCCAATATTGAGAGGAAACAACTTATCACATAGTAAATGCACGTTTTTGGCTTCAAATGGTAGTGAAAACAGTTCTTAAACTCAATAAAAATACAGACTGTATGTATCCCTCTTGGGTCGACATCTCCACAAAAATGAAGATGACAGGGGCAAGACATGGAAAGGTAACAAGGCACCAACAGAAAAAAAAAATTTCTAAACTCAGATTTCCTTATAAAAGTAGTTACTCAAGAGTAATTGTGATTCACAGCCAAATTGCAAGCATGTTAATAACACAAAATGAAATAATTCTGAGTTGTAAGAGAAAACAAGATACTCTCATAGCATTGTTATTCCTGAAAAGACTACTCGAGTTTCTTGAGGTTGCCCAAATCAGACGATTTCGTAAGTCATTCTGTGTTTATACTGCATTTAAGCAATTGTTAAAATAAAAAAGGCCACTAAGTATGATTACTTAATGGTCTATTGGTAGACTTTTAACCAAACCCAATTTCAACAAACAAAAATTCTGCAGCATTTTTTTAAGGAATCTTTTAAAACAATGTTCTGTTTTGATTGCCTTTCAATAACAAGCTATTGGGAAATCGTTTAGGTTGGTGCTTATTATGAAAACACTGCTATTAAGATTATTTCATAACCTAAATTTCTGAAATCTCATTCATTGTATTTGAGAAGTAAACAGCTGAGCAAAAATTATACTGAGGGTTATGGCTGATGTGGTTCGGTGTGTTGGAGCATCATACCATGCACCAAAAGGTTGTGGGTTTGATTCCCTGTCAGGGCACATACCTAGGTTGCAGGTTCAATCCCTGATCAGAGTGCATATGGGAGGCAACCAATCGATGCTCTTTCTCATATCAATGTTTCTGTCTCTCCCCTACCCCTCGCTACCTCATTCTCTAAAATCAATAAACATGTCTTTGGGTGAGGATTAAATTTTTTTTAATTATGCTGAGGATTTAAAGGCTAAACTTTAAATTTACTATCCTATATAATAAAAAGGTAATATACAAATTAACCTTCATGCCCTCACAAGATGGCTGCCTAGGAGGCGGAGCTTTTGACACTGACTGGCATAGAAACCAACCAATCAGAACCAAATCTGGGTGAACTGTGAAGGCAGAACCTAAGGTGCGGACTGAGAAGAGGTTTTAAGGGCAACAGCTGTTTGGTGTAAGGTGTAAGAAAGCTGTTCAATTTTTTAATGACCAGTTTGGCAGTATAGTGCATACAGCTGGCTAGCAGTCCAGATATAGGGGTTATGTATTTTTGTCTGCCAAGAGCATCTCCTCCTGTTGAAAAAGGCTTCTTCCTACCCCCTTCCCCCCATTTAAGCAATCCTATCCTGTATAATCTATCTATATCAACAAAAGGGTAATATGCTAATTAGACTGGGTGAAC
>NW_006291567.1:1102750-1104506 GCF_000327345.1 Myotis davidii | reverse complement strand
CAGGAACGACTGGCCGCTATGATGCACACTGACCACCAGGGAGCAGATGCTCAATGCAGGAGCTGCCCCTGGTGGTCAGTGCGCTTCCACAGGGGGAGCACTGCTCAGCCAGAAGCCAGCTCATAGCTGGCCAGCTCAGCGGCAGTGGTGGGAGCCTCTCCCTCCTCCCCTGCCTCCACTCAGTGCTAAGGATGTTGAGGGAGTGGACCTAAGCCATAAGTTGGACAACCCCTGAGGGCTCCCAGGCTGCCAGAGGGATGTTTGACTGCCAGCTTAGGCCTGACCCCCCGGGGAGCAGGCCTAAGTTGGCAGGTGGACGTCCCCCAAGAGGTCCTGGACTGCAAGAGGGTGCAGGCTGGGCTGAGGGATCCCCCCAGTGCACAAATTTTCATGCATGGGCCTCTAGTTTAGTAATAATCCTTAAAAATTAAGGCCATGGGTTCACAAATTTCATTGCCGTTTCACACTAGAAAAATCACTATATTTCTATTATAGAATCACTGAGAGAAAAAATGGTGATACACCATTCTACATTGTTCATAAAAGCAATCAAGAGGCATGATACAAATTCCAAAGAAACTCCCCCAACCTGCCACCTCTCCCCTCCTTCCTCCCCCCCAAAAATATAAGTCATGTAAAAACCTTGCTGTGGTCATTTTGAATATCTATGGAAAATGATAGCCAAACTCATAAGAAATAACTCCTGGACTGGATATTTTCACATTTCCCCTTAAAGGACTAATACTGACAACTTATTCCCAATAAGTCACTTGGAAGTTCATGGCTCTATTTGTACGTTTGTCTTCATGATCTATTTCACTCTGGCTGCCTGCTTTACTTTCCCCTTTAGCATCTCCAATGATGGAAATATACCAGAGAAAGGAAAGGAAAGGAAAAAAGTTGAGTGATACATCTTTGAGTGGCTTCAAGGGTTGACTGAAAGATTTGTCTCAAGAGAAAGAGGCAAGAAATGAATGGCATTTGTGCCCTGCATGTGGAGCTCACATATCTGTGGCCTCCTTGACTCTGTTCTCATGGGAGTTGATCTCCAATCCTCAGTATTCAGAAAAGATAAGGCTGAATAATTTCATGTGGAATTATCAAATACTTGTACCTACAATATACCTGCCATGAGGCTCTCTAGACAATGGAGTATGTGGGCATACAGGTATATAGGACTTGTTTTCCTATTCTGTCAGTCTTATTCATTTCTGTCTTTTGAGCACCTACAATAGCTCCTGGCACATAAAAAAAGCTAAATAAATATTTGTTGAATAAATGAAGAAATTGTGGCTCTAAAGGCTTTCCTCCTGGGGTTCATAATAGCAAACATATCCCCCTAGGTCAACTTGGCATTGCCTTTTGTTTTTACTTTATCACATGAGAGCTCAGCATAATCCTTCACTTAGGGATATGGGGTCTAAGATCTCTCTACAGCAAGCATGTCAAACTCGTGGCCTGCAGGCTGCATGTGGCCCACAATGAATATTTTTGCAGCCCAGCCAATATAACAGTATGTAAGAAACGTTTTAACAACAATTTTATAACTTAATTTTTACAATATCCTGTTATATATAATCTATAAAACAAAGAGCCAGGGTTGTAACACTGATTACGACTGAAGGCTCAAGCAGACTGGAAGTCAGTGCTGGGTTGCTGTGGTGACCCAGCACTGACAGTGGCCACTGCAGGCATCCCAACCCAGCACTGACTGCCTAGGGGGCTGCAGATCAGGCCTGGAGAGGGGCCTGCAGTT
>NW_006291567.1:1086140-1102719 GCF_000327345.1 Myotis davidii | reverse complement strand
GACGTTCTATCCACTGAGCCAAACTGGCTAGGGATTGTTTGTTTTTAAAATATGAACCATGATAGGCTTAAAGCAAAGCTTTGAGCAGTGCCAGACACACACACACACACACACGCACACACACACTCCTTCCTCCCCCTTACCAACTCCAGCCCCAGACCCACAAAAGCAGGACAGATGTAGGCATCCACTAGGCTGGACTAAATGGAAAGAACAGGCTCTCTTCAGCAACAGAGCCTGGACGTTTTTTAAAAGGAAATTTGGATCATTATTGTTTCTTTTGTGAGAAAATCATTGTTTTCCTGAGTCACCACACACATTTCTTAAACACTGAAAAGCAAAGGGCTGTGAGTCCCCTTAGAAACACGAGTGATAGACAAGTCTCACCCCATACAACCTTGTTCATTCCTCTGCTAGAGCAAGTGACAGCACATCATTTATCTTTAGGGATGGACAATAGAGGTTTTCAAATGTCTCATGAGAAAAACTAGTGTGTGAGTAGGGAGGAATTCTACAAAGACTCCATAGAATTTTCTGGGTATGAACAAAAGTTAGGGCCCAAGGCCAAAGTGGGGTCCAAGGACAAAAAAACAAAAAAAAAAAAAAAAAAAAAAAAAAAAAACAAGGGCGGGGGAAACACTTAATAGAAATGAAACACTTGCCAAAATAATATTCTAGCATAACAATAAAAGAACTATTGGCAAATATAAATGAAAATGTTACTCTGTAATCAAGTTCAAGTGGATGACAGCATTCCAGCAGTGTCTACTTCTGTCACCCATTTCAGAAGGGAGTTGACCCAAATAGGAAGTTGCCCAGCTGAAGCTAATTGGAAGTAGCAGGCTGACTCGGGGTGGTTCAGAGAGCACTGGCCTGGCGGCCTTTTGGACTAAACATGCTGCCAATCTGAGAGGAGTTTCCCAGCTGAGAGCAGGAAGGAGGGATTTAAGAAAAGAATGGAAAAACAACCTTTCCTTAGGCTGAAAATTATTCTTTTTATTTTTTTGAAGGGGAGGAAACAAGAATTAAAATTAGGTTCTTAACTATCTCAACAATATAAATGTCCCCTCTCATAAACTTTTTATTTCTTAACTTCACATTCATGCAGTTTGACCTGTCTATAGTATGACACACATTGAAATTTCAACCCCCTAGCATGAAACCGATTAGGGCCTTCTATTAACTGGAATTTTCCCCCTATGTTCATAGAAGAACAATTTACAATAGCTAGGATTTGGAAACAGCCTAAGTGCCCATCAGCAGATGAGTGGATTAAAAAACTGTGGTATATCTACACAGTGGAATACTATACTGCTGTAAAAAGGAAGTATCTCCTACCTTTTGCAACAGCATGGATGGACCTGGAGAGCATTATGCTAAGTGAAATAAGTCAGTCAGAGAAAGATAAATATCATATGATCTCACTCATTTGTAGATCATAATGAACAACATAAACTGATGAACAAAAACAGATCCAGAGACTGAGAAGCATTTATCAGATGCTCAAACCTCAGAGGGAAGGTAGGGGAGGGCAAGGGTAAGGGGAAGAGATCAACCAAAGGACTTGTATGCATGCATATAAGCATAACCAATGGACACAGACACCAGGGGGTAAGGGCATGAGCGGGGGGGATGGGGTAATGGGGGGATAGGGACATATATGTAATATCTTAAACCAGTGGTCGGCAAACTCATTAGTCAACAGAGCCAAATATCAACAGTACAATTGAAATTTCTTTTGAGAGCCAAATTTTTTAAACAAACTATATAGGTAGATACATTGTTATTAACTTAATTAGGGTACTCCTAAGGCTTAGAAAGAGCCACACTCAAGGGGCCAAAGAGCCGCATGTGGCTTGTGAGCCGCAGTTTGCCGACCATGGCCTTAAGCAATTTTAAAAAATGGGTTAAAAAAAGAAAAAAAATTTAGACTAACCAAAAGAAGTATGGGAGAATTTGTTCTTAATCTCAAAGAAATTTTGTACACTTATACCAGTGATGGCGAACCTATGACACACGTGTCAGCGGTGACACGCGAACTCATTTTTTTGGTTGATTTTTCTTTGTTAAATGGCATTTAAATATATAAAATAAATATCAAAAATATAAATCTTTGTTTTACTATGGTTGCAAATATCAAAAAATTTCTATATGTGACACGGCACCAGAGTTAAGTTAGGGTTTTTCAAAATGCTGACACACCGAGCTCAAAAGGTTCGCCATCACTGATTTATGTACCTAATTTACATCCATAGTTATGGTATTGTATTTGTAACTACATATACTCTAAAATACTCTAAATCAGGGGTCTCTTTCTGTAGAGTCGGACGGTAATATTTTAGTGTCTGCAGGCCCAATGATCTCAGCCACAGCTATTCAACTCTGCCATTGTAGCAGCCACGGACTATATATGAACAAATCAGTGTGGCTGGGTTGCAATAAAACTTTAGTATTTACAAAAACAAGTGGCAGGCCAGATTTGGCCTGCAGGTCATTTTTGCCAACTTTATTAATTAAGGACCTGTATTAGTTTCTTATTGCTGCTGTAACAAATTACCACAAACAATGACTGAAAACACTGCAAATTTATTATTTTACATTTCTGGGGGTCAAAAGTCTGAAATGGGTCTTACCAGACTAAAATCACGGTGGTGGGAGGGCTGTGTCCTTCTGGAGGCTCTAGGGGAGAATCCCTTTCCTTGCCTTTTGAAGAAAAAACTCTTTCAGGCTGCCAGCTTTCCTTGGCTCATGGCCCCTTCCTTCATCTTCAAAGCTAGCAATGACTAACAGTCTTTCTCACATCATATCACTTTGAACTCCTCCTCTGACTCTCTCTGACTCTCTCTCTCTCTCCCTCTCTCTCTCACACACACACATTTAAGGATACTTGTGATTATATTAAGCCCACCTGGATAATCCAGGATAATATGCCCATTTTACGGTCACCTGATTGGCAATTTCCCTTTGCCATATAATGTAATGTATTCACAGGTTTCATGAATTAAAACATGGACATCTTTGGGGGAGCCACTATTTTGTCTATCATAGGACCTAATAGGAAATAGCCCATTCACAAATCACACTCTGGTTAGGTTTTTGCTTATTCTTGGCAATTGGTTCATGTCATTGGCAAGGATGAGGATATATCAGCAATGGAAGAAAAATATGGTTCTAAAAGCAGGACAGTTAGTTCACTGTGATACAGAGGACTGTGTGTGCATCGGTGTGTATCAGGGCACCAGGAAGAAGCATGGGTATTGTACATCTACTAGTATATATATAAAAGGCTAATATGCAAAGTGTCCCCTCGGGAGTTCAACCGGGAGACCGAGAGTTTGATTGCTTGCTATGACATGCGCTGACCACCAGGGGGCAGCACAGAATGAAGGAAGGCCCCAATTGGCCCTGATCGCTGGCCAGGCCTAGGAACCCTACCCATGCATGAATTTCATGCACCGGGCCTCTACTATCAGATAAGATAATGAATGGGAAGCAACTAGCACAATGCTTACCCTATTAATAACACTATTTCTGCAGAACTATGGGATTCTATTTTGAGTTGAACCATGTCCCTTTGAACACAATAACCATATGGAGAAAGTGCGCAATGGCCTAATTGCCCTGCAAGTCATATTTTGATCCTACTCTGCTAGAGCATTGTATTTGAGTCCTAGTTATGAAGTCTAAAGAAGCACTCAAAGGGCCTTAAAACAGCACTATACAAAAGCAACTGGTCAATAAAACCTTCTGAGGGTGATAATACTTCAAAATATTTATTCTCAAATTACTCTGGCTGACCATTCACTGGGGAAAATGCTGAGGATTTGCCAAGTATAACACTCATCATATGTTAAAAATAGATGTCAGAAAACCATTCAATAAATGCAGCAGCTTTTATAGTTTTAAGAAATTGTATTAAATTGCTTTAGCCCAGGCATGGAATAAAGCATGTTAAAATAGAAAAATAATTATTTTTTTATCTTTGATAATCAATCATCATGTTTTCAATAAGCAAAGTTTCAAGTATTTGGTGCATCATACATGTCCTCTGTCAGTAACGTATTTGTAAAAATCTTCTTGGCATCTCTTAATTATTGTGTTCTAGCATTTTACCAAACCTGATAAAAAGGACAAAAGTACTTGCCCAAGGCCACATAAATAAATAAATAGATAGGTAGGTAGGTAGGTAGATAAGTAGGTAGGTAGATAGATAGATAGATAGATAGATAGATAGATAGATAAATGAAAGCAATAGATAGATAGATAGATAGATAGATAAATGAAAGCAAACCAGAGAAAGGAATTCTCAATCTCATTTTGATGCCCCAACCACTAACATACTTATCTGTAGCATTAAATGAAAACAAATAGTTCCCTCATAGAGAACTTTCATAATCTCAGGAGAAATATTGACATTGCATCTGAATCATATTTCTGTGGTTTATCTGAATATCAAAATTGAAAGCTCTCCAAGCTGCTTTAGATGCACACCTATTTTGTTTTTATCCAGAAGAGCATCCAAAGTGAAGAGAGCATTATGAAATGCATACTAATTTCAACAAATGCAGATGGTTTTTATGGTAGTTCATATGCAAAGGAATCATTTTCTTTAAAGCAAATTATTATGCTACTTTCTCTTTCCCCATCCCTAGAGCTTCCTGTGTTTTTTGAATTCTCTACTTCAGAGTAAAAACTTAAAGTGAAGCTGATTCATGTGCCCCATGATTAACTGTAACTTCTTTTCCTTCTTTCTTAGTATCCTTTCCACAATGTGAATATTTCTTGTGGCAGCTAGCCAAAATTCCTCAGCCAGCCAAACTAAGCGAAAAATGACCACTGTTTTATTAACTGAAAGGTCTTTGAAAGCAGCTTCAAAATCTCCAATGAACTTGGAGATAGGCTACTGTCTAACTATATTTTTTTAAAATTGAATGATAAATGCAATAAAATTAAGAAAGGGTGCAAATGGATCAAGTTGTTGACTATTTCATCTAGCTATTTAAGTCTGCATCAGTGGGTTTGATGATTTGCTTATCAAAATAGATTTATAGAATATAATCAAAGGTTATCAGATAGCCAAGGAATATATTTAATTTAACCAAATTCTAAAATTTAAGCCCTCGGAAGAACTGGCCATAGTCATTTTAAAAATGACATTTCAATGCTGTGAATATCACATAATTTGTTCCTTTTTCATATTTATCACTGTTTCATAACAATTTCTTACATTTGTTTCTTTTAGCTGACACATGTATACAGAATAAGCGACTAAAAAGTGGTGTTTTAATGATAATACCCATTGATAAGAACATGAAATGAGCCTCAAACACTTCTGATGGGAACTAGAATAGTCTTTTTGCCATTTGGCAATAATGTATCAAAAGCCTTAAAACTATGCATTACCTATAATCCAGAAATTCTATTTCTTGAAATTTATTCTAATAAAGCCATCAGCAAAGCACCCAATTCAGCTTATCAAAGACCTTTCTCAAAGACAGTTCCTACTTTTACAGAAACTTGGGTACCAGCTGGAAAACAATACTTTTGCTCATCCCACTGCACATTGACATAATATCCTTTGTGTCTAAATTTACTAGGAACCCACTAGACTGGCTAAAATGAAAATGACTGACAATGCTAAGTGTTGACAAGGCTATAGAGCAATTGGAACTCATAATCTGCTGGTAGAATCATAGACTAATAAACCACTTTGGAAAAATGTTTGATAGTTTCAGATAAGATTTTTTATTGATTTCACAGAGGAAGGGGGAGAGAGAGAGAGAGAGAGAGAGAGAGAGAGCATCATTGATCGACTGCCTCCTGCATGCCCCTTACTGGGCATTGAGCCCTCAACCCAGGCATGTGCCCTGACCTGGAATGGGAGAATCATTGATCGGCTGCCTCCTGCACGTCCCCCATTGGGGATCAAGCCTGCAACCCAGGTGTGTGCCCTTGACCGGAACCAAACCTAAGACCTTTTAGTCTGCAGGCTGACGCTCTATCCACTGAGCCAAACCAGCTAGGGCTCAGATAAGGTTTTTCAACACACATCTATCTTGTGACTCCGCAATTCCACTATGAGATATTTATTCAAGAGAAATAAAAAATATGTTCCCAGAAATATTTATATAAGAATGATCATAGCAGCCTTAATCATAATAGCCCTAAACTAAAAACAACCATATATCCATCAACAGGAGAATAGGTAAACCAACTGAGGTACATCTATACAATGAAATACTATTCAGCATCCATACCATGGATTAATCTTACAGACATTATGATGAGTGGGGAAAAAAACTGGACATGAGTACATATTATACAATTCCATTTCTATGATATTCTAGAATACACAAAACTAATCCATGGTGATAAACATAAGAAAGTGAGGTAAGAGAAATTTTCTATACCTTGTGCTGGATGGTACTTACACAGCTGAATATAATAGAAAAACTAATCTGTGTACTTACAAAATATGCATAGTATTACATGTAAAGTATATCTCATTTTTTAAAATAAAAAAATCACCCAAAAATAAATATCCCCTGCTAAAACACATTTGGACCTTACAATGCATCTTTCACACCCACAGGGGTAAAGGTTGGAATTAATATTTGGGTCCTGCTGTGTTCCAGGCCCTGTGTGAGACACTTAACGTAGAATAATCAGGCTTCTTCCTGAAATAGTAGGTAATTCCAAGAGCCAATTGCTTACTGTGACATTTCTTATCAGGTCATTTCAAGAGTAAGCATTTCAGGCATTTTAATGGCAGATGGAACTTTATAGTACTCATTCAATCTGTTACTACAGTAAAGAAAGTATTTCTACATAAATGCCTGATGAATTTTATTTGTCTCAATAAGATTATATTTGTCAGTAGATGAGTTTAAATTGGGATTGATATGCAAAATTTACATATGACAATGATAAGTGCTCCACTGACTCAAAGTATACCAAACAAAATAATGAATTTTCCCTTGAATCACAATAAGTCTTTTAATAGAATTTTATTTCAAGAACATAGCAATCCAGGAAAATTTCAGATATTCATTTTATAAAGCCAAGAGGAAGAAGAGAACAAGAATAATCTATAAAACAGAAGTTGCTATTTGGAGGAGAAAAATGAAGTGTTCAAGCAAAGAAAAGTGGATTTAGATTTTCTTAAGAGAGAAACAGAAGATGAAAGACTCTTGGTTGAGTGGAATCTATTATCACTGAATTTGCTGACTAACTACACAGATATGACCCTTGGCACTTTAATTTAGTGGAAAAAGACATCCATGATTTCAAGAAATTTGCTTTTTACTGTCATTTCATATTTATATGACATCTTTTGGAAAGAAATTAAAATTCTTTACTCTCATCTGCCAGTACTTTTCCCTTATCCAAAAGAAAGTCTAAACTTGAAGCCTCATATTTGAATATTTTTATAATCTGATCCAAAGTTATTTAACTTTTATCTCCTACTGCTTTTCTACACTTGCCCTTCAGTCCATCCAACCTTATTTATTTGATGACTCCAGGAGGACTCACTAATTCTCACCTCAGAAATTTGTTCAATGCTATTCTTTTTGGTAAGTTGGCAAAGTATGAATTAAATTAATTTTCACTCCCACCTCAGTTAATTAGCCATGTGAGCTTGGGCATGTCTCTCAATCTTTTTTAACATCAATTTTCTTATCTGTAAAATGAGAGTATTAATACCTACCTCTATTTTGATGTGTTAGCACTCTATTTTGAGTATTAAATAAGATGACTGATATGCCTGATCCATCATACATGATAAATGCTACCTCCATATCACATTTCATCCTCACTTCTGCCTAGAATTCACTGCAAGCTGATGTATTCCTAAATACTATTTTTCCTTCAGAGTCCAACTCAAATATCACATCTTGAAACCTTGCAAAACTACCTCTTTACCACATAATTGGACCTTAATATCATACTATACCATGTTGCTTAAAACATCAAAAATTTGATTAAATAGATTAATATCATTTAAGAAGAACTCTGAGTAAGATGAACTCAGAGACTCATACCAAGACACATTATAACCAAACTTTCAAAATACAAAGACAAAGGGAGAATTTTGAGAGCATCAAGAAAGAAGCAACTTATCATATACAAGGGATCCTCCATCACATTATAAGCAACTTTGGAGGCCAGACGGCAGTAGACCAATATATTCAAAATGCTAAAAGAAAAAAAACCCACCTTTCAACCAATAATCCTATAATCTAGCAAACCTATCCTTCAAAATTAAGACATTCCCAAGTAAACAAAAGCTGAGGGAGTTTGTTACCACTAGACCTGCCCTGCAAGAAATAATCAAGGGACTCATGAAGGGTGAAATGAAAGGACACTAAACAATAACTGGAAGCTGTAGGAAGAAATAAATATATCAATAAAGGTAAATACATGGGCAATTATAAAAGCCATATTATTGTAACAACTAGAGGCCCAGCTCTAGTAGCTCACTTCCATTTGCCTCAGTTGGCCGCCCCGCCCATCGCCACTCATAGCTCACTGCCTTGCCCTCCACCGCTAGTAGCCCTCTGCCGCTTGTAGCTCTCTGCTGCTAGTAGCTCATGCCCTGCCCCACCTGCCGCAAGAGCCGCTGCTTGTTTGGTCATGACAGTGTTACAGTGTGATTGCCACAGGCTTTTTATATAAGAGATGGTTTGTAACTCCACCTTTTGTTTTCCACATTATTTAAGACACTATTACAATTAATAAACAAGCAGTCTAAAAACTAGTATTACTAATATAACTTTGGTTTGTAACTCCAAATTTTGTTTTCTACATATTTTAAGAAACTAATGCATTTTAAAGAATTATTAGTTTATGCTTTGGAGCACACAATGTATAATGACGTGATTTTGTGACATCGACAACCAAGAGGGTGGGGACAAAACTGTTATAACTTTAGAACATTAATGTTATCCCCAAAGTAACTACCAAAAAAATAGCTATAGAATATACACAAAAGGTATTGTTGAGCAC
Source organism: Myotis davidii (assembly GCF_000327345.1). Classification (NCBI taxonomy): domain Eukaryota; kingdom Metazoa; phylum Chordata; class Mammalia; order Chiroptera; family Vespertilionidae; genus Myotis; species Myotis davidii. The sequence continues at coordinate 1,093,713 of NW_006291567.1, read as the reverse complement.
TAAGATGGCAGCGTAGGTAAAAGCCAGTAGTTGCTGCCTCCCACAACCACATCAAAATTACAACTAAAATACAGAACAACCATCATTCAGAACTGCCTGAAATCTGGCTGAAGGGAAGTCCTGCAACTAGAAATGTAAAGAAGAAAGCACATTGAGACTGGGAGGAGGGGAAGAGGCACAGAACAGGCTGGTCTGATACCCATGTGTGCCATTTTATTTTTAATCGGGTAGGATATCTAGGCAGCAGAGATCCCCCATGAGAAGCAAGTGGTCCCAGCCCCACATTAGAACCCCAGCCCAGGGGTTCCCAGAGCTGGGAAGAGAAGTCCCTATAACTTTGAGCTATAAAAATCAGCGGGGATTGTGACTACATAACATGGAGGCTGCTGGAGACCCAGGTGTTCCTCTTAAAGGGCCAGCACACTAACTGACTCAGACTTGATCTCTCTGGGCTCCAGCGGTAGGGCAGCAGCTTGAAAGGAACCAGGGACATTCAGGAAGGAACTGGATTGTCTGGCCTCGGGGCCAGATAGGGGTGCTTGCAGGGGTCATTGTTCCTGTGTTGGGACCTCCCCAGTCCCAGGGCTAGCTGACAGCCATATCTGAGTTTCCATCCATGTTGCCCACACTGTTTGCTCCACCCTAGTGATTCCCTGAGACCCCATCTCATCCAATTAGCAGCCCCACCCAAGCTGTTTGCTGCAGCTTTTGCATATGAATGGCCTGTCCTGGCTCAGGCTTCAGACTTGTCTAAAATCTTTCAAGCAAGCAGAAGGTGGCCTCAGCATGCCCCATACCTATCAATAAGGGGCCAAAAATCTGGCAATAGCACCAACCTGCCTTGCTTCACAGTTGGGCCTTGCCTGAGCACTTCCAAGCCCAATACAAATAATAGCCATCTGCTGATCTCTCTGTAGTTCCTGCCAGGTGATCCCAGGCAGTGGCTGACTTTATACCTCCTGGGAGGCCCCAGAGTCAGTGCACCCAGTGGACAGCTTCAGACCATACCAGATTACAACTCTACACATCCACAAGGGACACACTCAAGGGGCAGACTCAGTGAGAACCAAAGCTTTACTGAAGCAAATATTGTTTCATAGGTTTGGCTCCTGCACAGGAACTCTTCCATTGTAGTTGCAGCTGGTCCTCACAGCCAATTGGCCTGGAGGTCAGTTCCTCCCAGTGATGTCAACAGCAATCAAGGCTTAACTACAAGACTATGCACACAGCCCACACAGGGGTGCACCTAGAAGGCCCAGCTCAGGTGACTGGGGAGACTGAGCCTCTGGGCTCTGCAGGATACCTACTACACAAGGCCATGCATAAAAATCAGTTGATCCAGTCACTTCAAATTTTAATTTGCATTTATGTGAATGAAACAAACTTTATGGAATTGCATGTATGTACATAATTCTTCATTGTATACAGTATTGTAATACATGTTATACATCTATATTTATACCAAAAGCAACTAAACACACAACATAAGTGATTCCTTTTTTATCCTTGCTTATGGGGATCTCACCCAAAACCCTTGGGCTGGGAAAGGAATTTGCTGGGCAGTGAAGACACCAAAACATTAAGAGTAAAAATTCTTTATAATCCCATATGTTTCTCCTCCCAATTCTCATGAGTTTGTAAGCATTTTTATCCTGTAATCTTGCTGCCATAACACCCAACCTGATGTGACCCTGACACAAGGTTACAAAAGTGCATGAGTGACATTCACAAGCTCTCCTGAACCAAAAATCTTCTTCCTCCAAAAACCAAATTACAATGAGCATCTTTCTCCTGGTTGGATTGACATGGTGGTAGCTCTTCAAAACATACATGTCAGTGTGTATTTGTGCATGTGAGTGTGCTTATCATACAGCCTAAGTGACTGCATCTTTTAACTCACTTAAGTGAGAAATCTGGCATATAGCCTAAAACTTGATTGTTAATTTTAACCCAAAAATTGTCTCTCATCTGTCAATATCTTGGCCCATGTTTTGTTATGCCAAGGCAGAAATACCAAATCCAAGAAAAACCAAAGTCAAGGAAATTCTGTGTCGTCTCCCTTGGTACTCCACCTCCCAACCCCCACCCTCATGTCTAGACATTGCTACAGGCTTCACAGTTACCACCCTTTTTTTCCACATTTCATTAATAATTGTACAAGTCAAACAATAGCTAATCTGGCAATTATGCACAAGTTAAAACATTGGAACATGCTACCCTGCATTGCCTGCCAAATCACACTAAAATTTGGATCAATGAAGGTGCTGAAAGATTTTTCAAAAGTTAATACTGCCTTTCTTCCTGCTTGTTAGGCAGGCTTATAAAAGAGACTGAAGTCAGTCGTTCTAAAAGCAAATCAACAACAGCATAAAACCTGTCTCCTTGTGTCTCTATTTTCACAGTTAAACCAGAGTTTGAAACCCAGAGTTTGGGGGTGGTGAAGAAAAGAAAGGGAGAGGGAGGCAGAGTACCCACACCCTGAGATAATTGCATCAGGGTGAAAAAATTAACACCACACCCCAAGCAGTCAGATTTCTGGGGTCACTTAATCATGCTCTGCACACCTGTGCTATGAGGGCAGTGCAGCTGCAAAGACAAATACTGTTCGGCTAAGAAGCCAATGTCCCCATTCCCCCCTAGATTTAGCTACTTCCAAATGTCCAAGATTAGCTACAGAATTTTTGAGGAGTGAAGTAAAGCAAAAGCAAGACTGGGTCAGCAGTGAGCTCGTCCAGAATCAGTCTCAGGGCCAAAATTTTTCTTTCATGATTCTCAAACCTGTGCTCAGGCTCCCAGCTGCCCACAGAACCTCAGTTCCCCATGGCCATGGCATCCTTCAGGTGTTGTGTGTCTGGGATGAGCTGTATAGGCAAGGGTCTCTAGCAGTTTCCATAAGCGCCTTCAGAATTCAGATTCAGCCCCTATAAATAGCATCAACTCTGCCTACACCTCCTCCTCCTGAGTTTCTTCACTTTTAGTACTCCCGGTAGATATTACTAAGAGGTGAAAACATGAACACATGCAGGAAATAGAACATTGATCATTCCTTCATTACTGATTTCCATTGAAATCTTGGAGAAGAAAGAAAGGAAGTCAGTTGAACTGCTTTAGACTTGAAGTCTAATTCTCATTAAAGGTCAGTTGGAGGACTTACTAGATCATCTCAAAGGCCAATTCAGACCTGAAATGCTTCAATTCCTTGTCTGCACAACTGACTGGGATTTGGAATCTGGATTAGGATCAGAATATAATATACCAAAGTTATGATGGGCTCCATATTCAGGTATTGAAGCCTGGTTGCTGAACTTTTGGTGTTCAAAGGAATGCTTGGTTGCGGGGTCCCTCTCAAGGTTTGGTCAACCTCACAACTAGAGGCAAAGACCCAGCATTTGGGCAGGAATCCTAGGATGGTTCCGAGATTGCCCATGATCTCAAACCTACCTTGGAAGTTTGAAGAACAACCCATCTACCCAATCTGTCTAAGGCACTGAGATAGAAGAGGACCTGGGGTTGGCCTGGAGCCTCTGGAAGCAATGGCCAGCAGAGCCTTTTTCCCCTCATTGGAATCTACTTCAATCTTTATACTCATGTAGGGCTGGCACAGATAATAAAGTTGGTTTGCCTTAATTGCCCTGTATTCCCTTTTTGAGCCCACATCCCCCGTCTTGTTCTTTCTCTTCTTTCCCCTAGGTGCCTAATACATTCATGTGGCTGTCAGGTGGCTCAGGGTATTCCATTCTCTTGGCCCAGCTAGATGAACTTTGATGTCACCCAAAGACTATCGCTTCTTACCTGTAGTAACCTCTGCAGTAACCTCTGGTCACGAATCTTTTACAATCCATTTTCCATTCTAAAATGTAAATCTTATGAGGACATAGTCTCATAGTCTTGACTAAAACCCTTGATTGGCTTTCCATTATCATTGGGTTAGATTTCATGCTTCTTTCCATGGTGTGCATGCCATTTAAGATCTGGCCCATCATTATCTCTACAGTCTCATCTCTTACTACTTCCCCATGTATACATGAATACTCTATAGAGAACTTTTTTTCAGTTCTTTACCTTGCCTTCCAGCCTTCATACCTGCTATATTTCCTCTCCTGGAACACCCTTTTATTCTTTCTTTTCCCAGGCTACCTTCGGTACAGAGTCACCCCTCACCTATCTCCTCCACGGAGCCCCTTAATTCCCCTAGGTAAGTTTAGGTTGGAAGCCATCAACATATTAACTGAAGTTGAAGTAAGAGGAATGGATGAGTTTACTCATTGAGATTGGAGAATAAGAAAAGAGGACCAAGCACAAAACCTTAAGATGGAAGAAGCAAACCAAAGAAGGAGCCTGAGAAGTATAGGCCAAGGGGCAAGGAAGGAATTCAGCAAGTGCGTTTTTAGATACAAGTAACAGAATATCCTAGTTTATGTCAGCTTAAACAATAAGGGAACTAATTAGGTCACCTTATGGGATGTTGAGAACTAGCATGGGCTCCAGAAACAATACATTAGGGCTCCAACTTCACTTCTCTGGAACTTGTCCACAATACTGCTGGCTTCCTCCTCAAGCTGGAGGGTAAAATGGCTGCAAATGTTCTTAAAGTAATAATTCATTGTCAAGAATAATAGAACCAGTATGATTGGCATAGATAATCAGATTTGGGTTTGGATGAAAACTGAGATATCAATCACTGTGACTGCAGCAAAAGGGCAGCAGGATATATGGGTGTCAGAGAAGCCAAAGTAGAAAGGAGGATGTCTAGCAAAGTTAAAATGTTGCATTGAGGTCAGAGTGCATACCTTGAACATAGTAGAAATGAAGTATTTTTAATAAAGCATATTACTTTCTGGTTGATCTTGATGAATTCAACTTATCAAGCTGCAACCATGTATTTAACAGCTCAAAATTCTTGCAGGTCAGTCAAAGGAAGAGATCAAGAAACAAAGAGGATTGTAGTAAAAGAGGACAAGGAAAAAAACCAGTGAAGTTCAAGAGTAAGGAGAGACAAAAAGTGTTTTGAATGACCATTAACAGCATAGAAGTTATCCTCTCACCACATTCAGCCAAGAAAAAAAATCAACCAGAGAATACATATCAAAGGTCCAGAATTAAGAACAACTATACCTCATGATTTATGGTGAATTTAAAGAACTTCAATGTCTTGTTTTACTTAATGTTGTCAAGGCAACCCCATAGCCTTGAGGACTTTGGCAAAGCACTTTTTGGCCAATGGAGAAACCATCTTTCAGAGGCTTTAGTTGGCCATTGCCCACTATGTAGATCAGCTCCTTGATGCTATTCTCAGAACAAATTTTCCAACAGATGCTAAGTCAATGAAAACACACTTAGAATTGTAGGAAAATTTATTTTCCATCTGTTTTCACCTGTACTCAATTGGGGATACCAGCTCATAGTCTAGGCAATATATAATCAAGGCCACAAGCTACTCCACCCATATTTTATAAAGTGCCTAGAGTGCCAATTTTAGTATTGCAGCTGTAAATAACAAGATTTTAGAGTCATAGGGCATGATCTCATTCTCCAACATACATCCAAAGCTTAAAAGCCAGTGTGTCCTTATGGATTATTGTGTTACTGATGTTGCTGAGCTCATCAAAGCTCATGTGGTCCAGCTTAATTTCCTCGGAGCTCCACTGTACATTCTCCCCTCCTTTCTCCACCTGGGAATTGCATGTACTGTTTCCCAGGGACTAAAATCTAAGAAAACATGCACTAGGAAATTTGTAAGAAGTAGGGGAGCCACATCATCTCCATTGGCATAATCTAGTAGTTTCATTTTTATATTACTCAGTGGGAAATTTAATAGCAAAGCATACTCAAGACATGAATTAAAAACTCTTCTTAAAATCTGTCAACAGCTTCCCATGGCTTTGGAAATAAAGATCAAATGCCTGAAGTGGCTTATGAGGCCCTCAGGGTCTGCCAGCCCCTTCAGCACCTTCCATGCTGCCCCCAATTCTCACTGTCCTCTGTCCTTTGTTTCCTTGGCAGAGGAGGTCCAGTTTACTCTGCCTGGAATCCTCTAGACCTCACACTCAATCTTCATAGTTTATTCTAAATCCTCAAAGCTCAACCCAAACATTAAAGAAACTCTCCCTCCCTTCCCATATTAGATTGGGGTCCTCCATTATACCTTTCCCTCCTATCTGTATATTACTTCTAGGACCTTTACTCTATTATGTAAATAGGTACTTAATGTGTGTCTTTCTAGCACATTCTAAGTACTATGAGTGTCGTGATCATGCCTGTCTCATTCACTATTCTCAGCCCCCAATCCAGTGCCTGGCACAAAGTAACTCAATAAATATCTTGCTATGAATTACTATTCCTCATGTCCACTAGTGCTAAGGGGGAGGGGTGTTCTAAATTCTGATCTGTTAAAAATCAAAATAGCACAAAAAGTTTTTTTCTATGCTAGTTAAATGCCATTCTATTTATTCCCTTTTTGTTCAAACATTTTTAATAACCATTTTATTTAAATACCAGAGGCCCAATGCATGAAATTCGTGCAAGAGTAGGCCTTCCTTCTCCCGGCTGCTGGCACCGGCTTCCCTCTGGCATCCAGGACCTGGGCTTCCCTCACAGCACCGGCTTTGTCCCGAAGGTCGTCCAGAAGGACATCCAGTCTAATTAGCATATCACACTTTTATTATTATAGATAATTCACACACCATACATTTCACTCATTTAAGTGTGCAATTCAATGTTTTTTAATATATTTACAGTTGTGCAAACATCACCACAATCTATTTTAGAGTATTTTCACCACCCCAAAAGGAAACCTTGTGCCCATTAGCAGTCATTCCCCATTTTCTCTCAGGCCTAGACAACCACTAATCTATTTTCTATCTCTATAGATTTGCCTATTTTGGACATTTATATAATAAAAGGCCAATGGCCATAATGACCAAAACAACCAAATGAATGGTCACCAGGAAGTGCATGGAGCACTCTCGATCCCTCCCCCATGGCCCACAGGCTCCTATCACAGCAAGGCTGGTGCCCAGCGGGTGGGCAGGGCAGCAGGCAGGTGGGCAGGGCAAGGCAGCCACAGCTAGAGAGGCAGGGCCTGATCTGCAGCTGCCGCGGAGGCTGCAGATAAGGCCTGGAGATAGGCCGAGAGAGAGAGAGAGAGAGAGAGAGAGAGAGAGAGAGAGAGCTGTCAGTGGGGTGTTCTGGATTTCCCAGAAGAGCCAATGGCTACCTAGGAGGCGGAGCTTTTGATGCTAACCGGCATAGAAACCGACCAATCAGAACCAAATCTGGGTGAGCTGCAAAGGCAGGACCTCAGGTGGGGACTGAGGAGGGGTTTTAAGGGCAACAGCTGTTTGGTGCAAGGTGTAAGAAAGCTGTTCAATTTTTTAATAACCAGTTTGGCAGCATAGTGCATACAGCTGGCTAGCAGTCCAGATATAGGGGTTATGTATTTTTGTCTGCCAAGAGCATCTCCTCCTGTTGAAAAAGGCTTCTTCCTACCCCCTTCCCCCCATTTAAGCAATCCTATCCTGTATAATCTATCTATATCAACAAAAGGGTAATATGCTAATTAGACTGGGTGAAC
>NW_006291567.1:1070693-1086115 GCF_000327345.1 Myotis davidii | reverse complement strand
AGTAGGGGAGGGTAGTTAGGGGCGATCAGGCAGGCAGGCAGAGGCAGTTAAGGGTGATCAGTTAGGCAGGCAGAGAGGTTAGAGGTGATCAGGCCAGCAGGGGGGCAAGGTAGGGGTATCAGACCAGCAGGCAGAGGGGTTACGGGTGATCAGGCAGGCAGGCAAGTGGTTAGGAGCCAGTCATCCCAGATTGCGAGAGGGATGTCTGACTGCCGGTTTAGGCTCGATCCCTCGAGGGGTACCAGATTGGAGAGGGTGCAGGCCAGGCTGAGGAACCCCCCTCCGTGCATGAATTTCATGCACCAAGCCCCTAGTTGGCATATAAAAGAATACATACCTTTTTCATTTTTTAATGGAATGTTCCTTAGATTCTGTTATACATTCCCAACCAGAAAACTGTATAAGTATTGTGTCCTCCTCAGGGTACCACATCCATTTGATGTCCATCTGACCCTCATTTGTGATGTTAATTCTGATCCACTAGTTGAGGTGTTGCCCAATTCTGTTTAGTTACTTGTATTCTATAATTATAACATTTGTTTTGTCCTCTGTTCTAACTGTATAACTTCAAGTTTTTTTTCCTGTCCATCATTTGATATTTCACTTTGTGTCATTTCTTCTTGTTCTTTCTAGTTAATTTATTCAACTTCTAATTGTATTGATCTGGTGCTCAATTTGTTTCCTTAACTCTGACATATCCCTTTTTAACCACATCTGCTGTTTTAGCATTTCTTCTAGCTTATTTTTGTCCTCATTCTCAATGTTGGCAACTGTCTGGACCTTCTGTTTTCTCTGACATGTGTGAGTGAATTATTGACCCTCTTCTAACTTACCTAAAACTCATTTATCTTCCTCTTAGAGCTCCAATTTGAAGTCTAAATGAGGTGTTCTATACACTTTTCTCTACACTGATGACAAGGTCATAAGGGTAGAGGTAGAGAGTTCAACTGTAGGTGTGTGCTCCCTTTGTTGGTGGACATGTTCTGTGTCCTGTACTAGGAGTTCAGAATTCATACTTGAGGACATTTCTTCTACTTAATATGTTGTATCTTTAGGCTTGAAATTATGCCCCTAATGTTGTATGAATCCATAGTAAATGGCACACTCAAGGAATTTTTAGAATTTTCTGTCTCTGATGAAATACTCGTCTTTTCTTTAATTTTTCCTAGAGTTTCCTACTATCTTCATCAATTCACTTCTTTCTAAATTAAGAGCTACTGGTGAAAATTGGTAGTTTTATAGACTCACTTTTTTCTCCCTCAGTACCACTTCAGGTCAGTGGTATGGTGGTAAATGTTTCAGAATTGGTTCTCAAAAATAAAAATCCCTAAAGTATAGTATATGCCAATTACCATAGTATAAATACTCCCACCACAGCCAATTTCAAGCTACCAACATGACATTGCTAAATGTGGAATTGGAGCACACATCATTCACTATACAGTATTTCTGCCATGTAGCTACAATAGATAAAAATAACCTTGAGCATAAATTATAGTAAAGGAAGTAAAACAATTAGCAAGTGATGATTTACAACCCTTATTTTAAATATAATTTATGTAATTATAAGTTAATCTAATTTAATTTTTAATAATTGCTCTGTTTAATACCTGGTTTGAGAAAATCCCTGAAAATTGGACTACAGGTTCTCATAAGCCAGTGTGAATCAGCTCCAGCACACCACTGAGCCAGAATAAGAGCCTAAATTACCAATTTCTTCCTCTGGCCACCATTTCTTATTTTGAGGGCCACCAGGTGGTCCTCTTTTCTTCTATGGTTGCTGCTAGTAAATTTATGCTATTTTTTAAAAATCCCTTTTGTTCATATTAAGGGAGAGAGATTCTGTGATTAGCTTCGTCCTGCTACCTTTATCTCTCTCTTGCTAAAAGTTGCTTTGGATCTCTTTTAGGTTTTATGCACTATTTAGAACTGAAAGAAGATATCATCTGAGACAATAATCAAGTACAAACACTACCATCTAGAGTTGGAAAAATAGTAATAAGCACTCTATTGAGGAAAGTTAACAACAATTGCAGAAATATGTAATTTTAAATAGACAATATTCAAGGATATTAATGGAGGTAATTCACTTTGAAGAAAGAATGATGTTCTAATACATGGCAAATAGCCAGCTTATACATTCCTTTGAAAGGAAACTACAAAAGATCATGTTTGGTGAGGAGTGCCTCAATATACCCAGAACATAATTGAATTGCTCAAATATATATAATGTATTGTGTATATAATATTTGAATTTCATTTTGAGAAATTAAGAGTGTTTTTAAAAGATTCCTTATTATCATTTTTTTGTTGTTGTTAATCCTCACCTGAGGATATTTTTCCACTGATTTTTAAAGAGTGGAAAGGAGGGGGAGAGACGGAGAGAGGGAAACACCGATGTGACAGAGACACATTAATTGGTTGCCTCCCTCATGTGCCTGACCAGGGTCAGGGATGGAGCCTGCAACCAAGGTAAGTGCCCTTGACTAGAATCAAACCTGGGACCCTTCAGTCCACGGGCCCAGGCCAACGCTCTATCAACTGAGCCAAACTAGCTAGGGCAAAGATTCCTTATTAAATGATGCTTTACTAAAACAAGTAATAGATTCTAGTCAATATTTTCAGCAATGAAGTTGTTCTCAGCTCTGGCTGAACATTAAAATCACCTGAGGGGCTTTTAACAAACACCCATACCAGGTCCCTACTCCAAAAAAAAAAAATGCTGATTCAGTTGGTCTAGAGTGGGGCCATGCCATTAGTATTTTTTTAAAAGCTCCCCAGGATATTCTAATCAGCCGCCAAGAGTAAGAATCCTTGCCATAATGTAACACTTAGTATCTTATTAATAACCCAAAGTATCTATGAAAATAAATATATTAATTCTGTAAGATTGATGGTAATGAATAGAAAATTGTGTAAAGTTTCTGAAGATGTTGAAAGAAAAACAAGATAATAATCATAATGTCATTAAGTTCATTTTCAGCTGGGCCTCCAAATGTTTTATGATTAAAAATAAATAAAAACCTATATAGTGACTTGTAGAGCAAAATTTTGTTAAATGTAAATAGCTTGAAACTGAGGACTAAAAAACAGTATGTTCAGTTTTTCTGTTGGAAATTCAGGATTGTTTATGATCAGGATATCAGCACGTTCATTTATTCATCAGGCTGAGAAAGACTTTGTGAGAAAAATACATTTTCTACAATAAAATCCCACTGATAATTTTTAGCTAAGATGGGAGTCAAAATATATCCTTTCTGAGCCAAATATTTCTCAGGAGCACAAATCAAAATAATAAATAAGATTGTAAGGGGGAAATCTCTAAAATATTTAAGCAAATAGACTTCCCCCAAGGGATTGATTACAATGGAATTAATTAGGCTTATTAGACACCATAATTATCTCACCATTGAAACAGGGTCCCTGGAGAGCTCTTCTAATTTTAAGCTTAGATTTAATTATTGCATGTATTTAAAATAATATAGGTTTTAAAAATAAATAAATAAAATAATATAGGCTTTTTCCTGTATTAATCAGGAATTTTTGGTTGTAAATAGCAAGCCCAATTAAACTAAACTTAAAGAGAAAAGAAATTCATTGGCCAAAAAAGCTGAAAAATCCAGAGACAGACTTCAGGCAAGGCTTGATCTAGGGCTCAAACACTGTCACTGGAAATTGGTCTTACTCTTTGCATGTCTCTTCTGTTTTCCCTCTAAGTAGATTCCATTCTCAAGTGACTGTCTCCTCATGATAGTAAGATGGCTGCCAGTAACTCTAGGCTTTCAGATAACTGTTCAGCAACCCCATCAGAACATCCCTCCATCTCAAGAGTTCCAACAAAAATCATGGAATTGAGTTTTATTGGCTAAGATTGGCCTGGCTTTTGGTCAATCTCCATATTCAATAAAATGCAGTATTCTGATTGGTCAGGCTTGTGTCACAGGACTACCCCTGGAAATAGAGTGGGGTCAACTGCACCTGAATTACATGACTGAAGGTTCAGTAGAGGGGTAGTCATCCAAAGAGCAAAGAAAAACAGAGGTTCACCACAATTTAGAAAAACTATTTCAAATTTAACTTCCTTGCCTTTTTCCTCCAATTTCCCATTTAGCCATAACCAGTGAGGTCTTATGGTATCTTATAAATTATCTTGTTTTTCAAAATTAAAACACATCTTATAGCCCTTTGGTATAGTGAATAAACATCTTCTGTTAGGTGCTTAAGTAATAAATGTTGTAGAGGTTGTGCTATGTCAAGCCATTAGTAAACTTCAGTATATTACCTTTTTGCCTCAACCAGAGCTAAAATTTATTTTGTATGAGAAGTGCACATTTTTAAAGAATAGAGTAACATGGCTGAAGACACTGCTCTCTAAACACTCATTAGACACAGAGACACAAAGCCTTATGTCCAAGTTTCCCTTAAACCCAAAGCAGATGTCCTCAGATTATTTTCAAACTAGAAAGAGGAACCCCCTAAAATGAATGAGGATAAGAGTATATATTTCCTCAGAAACATCATCAGCTTCCACAGTTCTGCAGTGGACTGTTAGAAGCGAGTTAGTGACCAGTATTGAACGAGTTCATGGTTTGTATTTTGTTAGTCCCAATCGTCATGGCAACCAACTAGTTCTACATAAAGCCTGAAGCCAGCAGACTTGTAATGGAATACATTCCTCCAAGTGAGTCAAAGCCTTGTTGAAAAGGAAGCAATCACACTGTTATGGAAATAAATTATAAACTCCTATGAACTGTTCAGGGTTGAAATAAGCAACTTTTTTGGAATCACATTCCCCCCTCCTCCCACATATTTTTGATGATAAGTAACTTGGCAATGCTTCATTTCTGATGGAACTGCCCATCACATCTTTGAGAAGACACATGGTAATATGTGGCCTGCCTACTTCACAAGATTTCAGAGAGGCTCAGATGAGAAAGTGTGGGGGAGGGTTCTATGAAAACTGCAATGGGTTACACTAATATATGGCTAGTGCTGTGAATTAAGAGCCCTTAACATTCAGAAATGGAAGTTGCAGATATTATTTTAACCCACCCCTGAGCCTTTAGAGATTACTTCCTATGACACACATACTAATATTTTGTTCAGTCTAAAAACCCAAGTGATGAAACTTCTGCTGTTCCCCTGGGGCATCATCCTACTCCACCACACAGCCAGAAAGTTTGTGCCGGTAGAATAATAGATTGGTCAGAGAGCCATGGATTCAAATCCCAGCTCTGCTGCTTTTTAGTTATGGGAACTGGGAATTTAAAGCCTTTGCATCTCAGGTTCTCATCTATAAAATGGGGTAATGGTATCTACTTCATAGAGCTGTGAAGAAGATTCAATGTTAACATTAAAGACTAGAGGCCTGGTGTATGAAATTCATGCAGGGGTAGGGTCCCTAGGCCTGGCTGGCCATCAGGGCCGATTGGGGCCCTTGCTTCCCCTGGCTGCCAGCTGCCGTCTGGGGCCTTCCTTCATTCTGCTCTGCCCCCTGGTGGTCAGCACACATCATAGCGAGCAGTTGAACTCCCAGTTGGTCAAACTTCAGGGGGGACAATTTGCATATTAGCCTTTTATTATATAGGATAATGTTAATAAAAACACGAAGCAATCTCTGGCACAAAAGAAGAAATGAATAAGGGTTAGATATTATTGCCATTGGCTTTATTCCCATTGGGGCATGACCATCTTTACTTTCTTGCTAATCCTTGCTGGAATTGTTTCTACCATATTAAATTCTTGTTTCTTCTTGATTTATTCTGTTGCTTTCAAATACCACTTCAATGATTCCTGCTATTTTAATCCCCACCATTTGGATTAGGATAAACCATTGATTGGTTTATTTTTAAAAAGTAGATCCCATAACAAAGATTGTTAGCATTTTTACTTACTTATTGTCCAGTATTATTGGCTTTGATAGAGTATATTGACCCCAACTCACCACTGTATATTATGGAACCGTATTGACTCAGAAATGAGAACATTCTTAAAGTATCAATGCGATAGCCCACTTCCAGCAGGCCACATAGGAGGGGGTCAGCCTTGACAGTCACACACTCCCCCATACCCTCACCTGGCAGGGAACTGGGCTTGGATGTTACACAAAGCCAAGTTGCACAACTTTGGCAGTGAGTTTCATCCACTATTTACCCATTATTTGGACAAGCTTGTTAAATTCCTGCAGCTTGGGCCTATCTGAGCTCTTCATTATTTCAATGTTGTCAGCCTGAGCAGACCAATTTCTGTTTCTAGGAACATTCTTTTGGAGAAGAGCAAAAATTTCAACAAACTCTCAAGCACTCCGGAATTGGTGAAGCCCTTAAGTGATTTTTCTAACAGACTCAGAAGAATGGTATTTGGACTTGCAAATTTGCATAGGGTCAGTTTTTCCAAGAAATGTAATCCTTCTTCGGATAATTAATTTGACATTTCCTTCTACCTGCCTACATTTGTTTTCTCCATCTTCTTGGAGATTGACCTTAAAATAGTTTCTCTATCTCCATCCTTCCAGCATTTTCATCTATGCATCTATGCTTTTCCAGCCTCTTTAATTTTAATACCAGGCTGATTTGTCTTTGCCATAAAAGGCTTTTAGCTGTTTTTTTTGTTGTTGTTGTTGTTTTGTTTCTTTAAAACATATTTTATTGATTTTTTACAGAGAGGAAGGGAGAGGGATAGAGAGTTAGAAACATCGATGGGAGAGAAGCATCGATCAGCTGCCTCCTGCACACCCCCCACTGGAGATCTGCCTGCAACCAAGGTACATGTCCTTGACCGGAATTGAACCCAGGACTCTTCAGTCACCAGGCCGATGCTCTATCCAGTGAGCCAAACCGGCGAGGGCAGCTTTTAGCTGTTTTAATAGCTCTTTGATTTCTCATTTACACTTCTCTAGCACAGTGTAAGTTTCTCTATTTAGAAGCATACCACATACCTTAGTGACAAACACTCTAAGTAAGACACTCTTGGCCTCTTCTTTCACTAGCAAATCTCAGTTGTTTGGGATGGGGGGAGGCAACAGTAGTCAATTCCCAGAACAGATTTTTTTCCTCCTTATTCGAAGACACCTTGAGGATCTCATATTCAAGCCAGAACTATTTTGGGTGAAAATGAAACAGATCATTTGATACCTTTGTGTTTGGTAAAATCCTTCCCAAACAGCACTAGTCTCATCTCTTCTTTGCAGTTGTTAATGGTTAAGATGCTAATTTCACTACCCACACCCTGATCTGCACTCTGAACCTCAGACCATTTCTTTTAGGCTGGGCATCTCTTTAGTTAGAACCACAATCTGAAGGGAAAATGCTTTTGATTAGAGAGACGATTTTAAAAAAGACTCCATGTGCTCCAAAAATATTTTATTCCATCTGACCAACTAGCCTGGTTTCTATTTTGAAAAACATCAATTACACTCAAAAAAGGCACTAAACTTGCCATTTTCAAAACACTACAGACTCTAAGGCAATAGTATTTAATGAGTGATTTATAGTGTTATCAGTAAACTAGTGGTATTTAGCTTCCTTGGAGTGTGGTTTTTAAATTGAAAAGTTATGGATATTATTTGATACTAATTTCCTTGCTGATGGAGCTGTAATTTTAATGCAGATAAAGGTTTCTCAACCTCAGCACTCCTGACATTTTGAGCTGGATCATTCTTTGCTGTCAGGGTCAGCCTGTGCATTGTGGGATCTTTAGCAGCATCCCTTGTCTCTCCCCACTAGATGCCAGTAGAATCCTCACTCCAGTGGTGATAACCAAAAGTGTCTCCAGACATTGCCAAGTGTCCCCTGGGGGACACAATTGCCATTGATATAGAAGACCTGGTGAAACAGTTTCTTCTTGCTTGCTTTTCTAGGCTATGAAAATCTTAGAGACCAATGAAAAATAAGAACACATTGGGTCTTGGAATGTTC
Organism: Myotis davidii; assembly: GCF_000327345.1. NCBI lineage: Eukaryota > Metazoa > Chordata > Mammalia > Chiroptera > Vespertilionidae > Myotis > Myotis davidii. The sequence goes on along the minus strand of NW_006291567.1, from coordinate 1,078,199 downwards.
TATTTTGATTCTATTATTATATGTCTTATTTTCTCAATTGATTTTTAGAAAAATAATTAAATTTCCAAATGTATCTATGATATATAAACATTGATCACTGGCAAATATCATCTCTCTGCTAATGGGTCAAAAGAACAGAACTTTTCATGAGGTTTTCCAAGAGTTTTCAGGGCCTCTCTCCAACCTAGTTCACTGAAGGCCAGGGTAAAACTACTCATTAGCAAAGTGACTAATCTGCAGACCTATTAGTTGAAGTAGTCAGCGAGGGGAAAAGGAGAGTAATGTTTCCTGTGTACTTTCTCTTTTAAAACAGAATATGCATTAGTTTAATGAGTGGCCACATCCAATTTGGTTTTACAAATTGGCAAGTTTGGTCTTTGCTGTACAGTACTTGCTTCCATACTAATCAGGATTTCCACAGACCCTGAAGTGAAAGGAAAATGGTGATGTCTCAGGCATTCTCTCCCTAATACTGCTCCTTTGCCCCATTCCATCCTTTCCTTCTACCTCCTGCTTCTTGACTAGGCTGCATTGCTATTCAGAAGGGGGTTGTGGAAGAAGAACAGGGAAGCAAATGAGAATTTAAATCACTTAGCTTTTTACCCTGCATAGGCCAGACAACCATACCACCCACTGCCCACACTCAGCACTCACCAACTGGGTCCTGGCTGGAAACAAAAGTCACAGTCAATTAGGAGAAATCTAGGAGAGGTTAATGTAGAGACAATTTGCAGAGGTGTGGTCAGGGTTTAGGGAAATCTCAAAGGAGAGTGCAGTACCTTGGAACAAATAGCTGCAGGGAGCTGGTACCACTCCCCCTAAGGTTGGAAGAGCAAAGAAGAGAGTAGTACCCAAAGGGCAGTAGTGGGCTCAGCCATCTTGTGGAAGCTGTTTGGCAAGTCAGGTTGACCTGGCAGGGAAAATAAATCCCACAACCTCACATTCTCCTTGCCCTCAACTTCCTGCCACTGTCTCCCATTGGATGAAGCCAACGAGAAGAACGAGGGCAAGACAGTCTGATGCATATAGTGACGCAGTCCACATGGAGCATAGAGCAGAATGGAGGAGGATAGAGAATGGATCTGGGGAGCAAAGGGAAGATAGCCAGCCCCTATATCAATCCCAAGGAACATCAGAAGCCCTCAGAATGGGGAAGGATATCCTTTGAAGATTCTCCCCTGATAATTTGGCCATGTCCCCTAGGGTTGAGATCACCTGCCTTAAAATCTGATGGACTTTTTCCAAGCTCTCTAATCCCCATCTAAAGGGGTCCATTGCTGAACCACCCAGAAATAGGTCCAACATCTATAATACTATTCCATTCCCTACATTTTCCACTAAACCCATTGTTCTGATTTCTACTCATGGGGAAATCATTTGCCAATCTGTTTTCTCCTCACTTTACTGTTCACAGCCACTTAAACTCCATGTAATAATCTTGTATAAAGCAAACATTTCATTTCACATTGGAGGACAAAAGTATTCCTAGGATGTCTCCAGAACAGGCTTTGCAAAGTGAGCCTTTCTGAGTAAGAAGCAGGCTGGACAATGTGCAGAGTTGGGCTGGGTGAAAGTCAAAGTCAGGACTAACTGATTTCCCTTTCCCATCTGCTTCTCTGCAGGGGTCATTAGCATAGAACAAACTTTGTGTGCGCTTCTGGGGAGTTCATTCTTTGCCTTCTTTCTGACATACACACAAAGTCACACTGTCTTCTGGAAAAGCTGCAATATTGTATTAGTAGCACTGCAAAAATATGAAACCCTGGATAACAGGAGAATTTTGTTTCATATGCTCACCTAAATTGAAAAGTGTCCCTCAAAGAATCTCCACTCTTCAAAAATATCAATGGTAATGTGGTTTCTTGTCAACCACTAAGACAGGTTTACAAGACATGATTTCTAAACTAATTTCAATACAGCAATCTTCTCACATAGCAAAAAAGCAAATCTCACAGAGAAAATGGATATGGGTAACTACTGTTTTCACCACTGAAACACAATAAAGAACAATAAGGAGGATATGCGAATCACTCTTCAGTTTACACTGACCTATACAAAGTTACTTATTTTGTCATGGTAATACCTAGGTAAGTCATTAGTGTCCATTAATAAGTAAAACATTCATTTAATAAGCAACTATTATATGTAAAGCCAGAAGCCAATTTCAATGCCTTCCATTTTAAAATAATTTAAACTAATATTCACTTTTACAACTGAAGTGCAAAAATAATTCTTGAATATTGTAATTGTTTCTATCCTTACTGTTTAATTTTTAACTACTACATTTAGAATTACCTGCATGTTTGATATACACACAAATATGATGATGTAGCTCTTATTTTTGAGAAAATTATGCTGCTAAAATTATATCCCTAAAATACCTAAATTCCCTACTACACTTGAAATTGACAAAAAAAATCTGCTAATCTTTGTACTCTTCAGAATCTGCTGTAAATTTCTCATTTCTGGTGGGGTTTGGGTGGGGCCTGCAAGCTATCTATATGTAAGACCAGTTTTACATGTAGGTGGAATCAATGGTTTTTATTTCAACAAGTATTGACTGAGGGCCGACTATCTGCCAGTTCCTTTGCTAGATGCTAGGAAAGTAGTGTAAATGTAACAGGAAAGGTCCTGCTCAAATTCTAGTGGAGGAGAGAGATGATGAGGAAAAAAATAGGCAGTGTGATTCCAAGGGGTGACAGTGTTATGATGAAAAAACACAGCAGGGTAAAAGGATAGGACGTGACCGGGTGATGGCTGTTTTAATAGGATGGTCAAGAAAGGCCTCTTGCCCAGCAAGTGTTTCTCAGTGGTTGAGAGTTGACTTATGAATCAGGAAATCATGGGTTCAATTCCGGGACAGGGCACATGCCCAGATTGCAGGCTTGATCCCCAGTGGGGGGCATGCAGGAGGGAGCTGACCAATGATTGTCATCATTGATGTTTCTATCGCTCTCTCCCTCTCCTTTCCTCTCTCTGAAATCAATACACACATTTTTTTTTTAAAAAAAAGAGTTAATAGCTACTTGCCTAAAGTCTCACAGCAAGTAATTGATGGAGCCAGTTGAACCTAGGCAGTCTGACTCCAGCGTCTAAACTCTTAGCCCTCCTACCATGCTTTTAATTGGCTACCCACCTATCATAAGGCCAGCCCTCCCAGTAGCAATTCCCATTTCTAGCTCTCAGCCTACAGAATAGGGCCTGATATTTATTAAAGGAAGATGCTACTCTGTGGTGTAACAGAAATGTAAGAAGCCTATTCCAGCTCATAGAACACAAGAAAATCATCAATCCCATCCCTTTCAATAGGCAGTCAAACTTTCCATGCTTCAGATGACTAAAAGATAGAACTGATTGTGTCCAGGAGAGTGTGACTCTACTGCCAAAGGTCCTGGCTGGTGATGCTTTCCTCTCCTGCAAACAGTGGGGTTCTTCCAAACAACACTAGTGTTCTCCACTCCCCCATGGCTGTGTAACTTAGTCAGGTAAGCTTGCCAAAGTCACATACTGCGCCTCATCCAGGGCCTGAAAAGAGCTAGTCCCACACTAAAGGCAATTTGTGAAACATAATTAATTGCAGATTCCTTTTGTAGCTGCTTAAGCTCCTTGAAGTCTCAGATGTGTGGCCAGGATGGAGTTCTCCTTGGCAGCTGAGCATCCTTTAACCTCCAGCTGAAAGAAACCAAGGGTATCACTCAGATCAACTTTGGCTTTCCCAAGACTTGGTGGGGCAGGCTCAGATGCATGAATGGGGCTTTGGGGAGCCTACCCTTCCAGTAGATCCAAACCACACAGATCATGGAGATCTATGGAAAATAATGTCTCCCTCATGAGCTGCCTGTTCGTGATAGTTTCTACTTGGCTCCCTGGCACTCTGGGTGGGAAAATGATGCAAAGAACATTTTATTTCAGTAAAAGGGACAATGTGGTCAGCAAAGTACATGCTCAGTAACCTATTAGAAAGACTTTCCCAACATAACATTTGCCTTCTGTTCAGAAAAGCACATTAGGCTTTGATTCTGCTACAGTAGCATTTCTAATATTTATTATATATTATTGTCAAATCATAAAACTAATATAGTTATAGCTACCTATACATTTTTTCAGCTACTTATAAATTTATTCCCCAAACTGTAAGACATGGCTGTTATGTATCCTATTTTACAGACAAGTAACTAAGTTAATATAAACCCAAAATGATGTTAATTTTAATCAAAGTGAAATCAAACTTAGAAGCAGAGAACATTCAACAACATGGCTGAATCTTACAGATACTAAACCAAATGAAGAAGCCAGATAAGAAAGAGCACATCCTAATACATAAAAACCCAGGGTCCATAACGACCAACCGAAGGCTCGACCAAACACCGGAAGTCAGTCTTGTAGTCAGTGCTGGGTTCCAGCACTGACTGCTGAGGGGGCTACAGATCAGGCCCAGAGAGAGGCCCGGAGAGAGAGGCAGGGTCAGACTTGCAGCCTCCATGGAAGCTATTGCTCAGTTGTTGCCTCTCTCTTTCTCTCGGGACTTCACCAGCAGCCGAACCTCTCTTTCTCTATGGGCCTCCAGGGGCTGCTGATCAACCCTGCCTCTCTGATCAGGCCTAGAGATAGGCCTGGAGATGCTGACTGGCATAGAAACTGACCAATCAGAACCAAATCTGGATGAACTGTGAGGAGCAATGGCTGCCTAGGAGGCGGAGCTCTTGACACTGATTGTCATAGAAACCTACCAATCAGAACCTACTGTGAGTGAACTGCAAAGGCAGAACCTGAGGTGGGGGCTGAGGAGGGGTTTTAAGGGCAACAGCTGTTTGGTGTAAGGTGTAAGAAAGTGATTCAATTTTTTAATGACCAGTTTGGCAGTATAGTGCATATGGCTGGCTATCAGTCCAGGTATAGGGACTATGTGTTTTTGTCTGCCAAGAGCATCTCCTCCTGCTGTAAAAGTCTCCCCCCCACCCATTTAAGCAATCCTATGCTATATAATCTATCTATACTAATAAAAGGGTAATATGCTAATTAGACTGGGTCGACCGGCCATCTTCCAGATGTCCGGCTACCTTCCGGACAAAGCCATGGTGGTGGGGGCCGAGGCAGAGGCAGTTAGGGGTGATCAGGCCAGCAGGGGAGGGCAGTTTGGGGCAAGATTAGGCTGGCAGGGGAGGACCGATGGGGGCAAGATCAGGTTGGCAGGAAAGGGCAGTTGGGGGTGATCAGGCGGATGGTGAGAGGGATGTCTGACTGCCTGTGGGATTGGGCCTAATCCGGCAGTCGAACATCCCCCAAGGGGTCCCCCATTGGAGAGGGTGCAGGCTGAGCTGAGGGAACCCCCCCCTCCATGCACGAATTTTGTGCACTGGGCCACTAGGATGATATAATTCCCTGTATATGATGTTCAACAGACAACTAATTTATGGTGACAGAAATCAGAACAGTGGTTACTGAGGGGAGGGGTTTGGGGCTCTGGGTGAAAGAGGTGATAGAAATAAGAAACACAAATTGGCAGTTACAGAATAGTCATGGGGAAGTAACTAAAGCATAGGAAATATAGTTAATAATATTGTAATAACTATGTATGGTGCCAGGTAGGTAATTTTGTAACAGTGGTTACTTCTGGGAAGGTGGTAGTAACTGGAAAGGCACCTGAGAAACTCTTCAGGTAAGCTGGAAACATTCTAGATTTTGATTTCAGGAGCAGTTCTGCAGGCATATACAAATGTACAAATTCATCAAGCTGTACTTCTAAGACTGGTGCACTTTACTATATTTAAATTCTCTCAAAAAAAGATGAAACAAAGATGGAAAAGGGTAGAGAGAACATGACCTTCAACAAAGGAAAAAGAGAACCAGACATGACATCATTTCAAATGACTATGTAAAAGCTCCTGAAATAAATAGGTGCTAAGATGAATGTGTAAGTCTTAAATATGCAAAAATATTGTCTCAGTCAAGGTACCGGTAGGAAATAGACAAAGCATGTGAACTGGGTAGATGGAGACAAGTTTAATAAAGGGTGTATTCATAAAGGATTGGACAAGCACACCCAATTCCACAAGGAGTCCCAGCACTGATCCCTCTAGGCTCCCAACAAGAAAGCCCACGAGTAAGGGGCCTGTGGATATAACTCCTACAGGTCAGCTACCAGGGACACAACAGGGTAAAGGGGAGAAGGTGGAGAGTAGACTTCAGATCATGGAAACAAGATGCTCAGCATCACAACAAACTTAATTCAGACAGTTCCCTGCCCCATCCCTGCTGAATGGTCATCTGCTGGGACTGTCCCTTCTCCAATTCCTTCTGCCCAAACTGCCTGCCCATTTCCTATACATTTTACATTTTCTTTGTGTTTCAGAATAGGGCTTTGGGGAATTCACCCTTCCAGTAGATCCAACCCACACGGATCATGGAGAGCTGTGGAAAATGTCTCCCTCATGAGCTGACTGTTCATGATAATCTCTGGATAGTTTCGGGGCTTCTGTGCCTTGTATGTGTTTTGAGCATTTGATGATGTCTCCCTAAACTTATTAGCTGAGTTAACCACAGGCCAGTGTGGCCTCAGTGAGGAAGTGTCATTGGAGCCAAGTCATGAATGATGAAAAGGAGGTATCTGTGCAGAGATCTAGGGGAAACCATTCTGTGCAGAAGGAAGCAGCAATTTCAAAACTCTGAGACAGAGGGGTATTTTGAATGCTTGAGGGAAAGATTGTGCACCCCAACATCCAGAGCTGAATGCTTCATTACTTGTCAGTTATGGGAAGACTCAAGTTCATTACCCAAGTCAGGCCCAGGAAGTCCTCCATCACTGGGCAAGGAGAAGGAGCCTTGCTTTGACAAGCTTCCAGGTCTCTGGACCCATTTTATCATTTGCAACTGGAAGGTTGCTGGGCTAGTGCCTGAGCTCATCTCCTATTCTAAAAAAGTGTGACTCTTTTATCCTATAAGGAAAAAAAGGTGCAAAGTGTCATTAGTTTATTTGAAAAGTACTGAGTGGGCACCTATTGTGTGTTTGCTGCAGGGCCAGTGTAGCCTATACTCTCAGTGCACCAACAGTAACGACCTTGGCACTCACCATCCCCATGCCCGCTGACAGCTCCCTCCTGCTAGCACCAGTCACTCTCCAGCTAGGGGATTTCTTCCATGATGGGAGCACATTCACCCTGCAAGGAAGGCCAGAGTAGCTGTGGGTGTCCCAGGAGCAGCCCTGGGCCATGATGAATGGGAGTGGGAAGGTCAATACCCTGACTTCCTCCTCCATCAGGTGGGACAACTCTGAGGTGTGTTCCATGCAATCTCATAAAGCTGCTCAAGAGTATGGAGTCCCAGTTGTCCTGAGAGTAACCTGCTCTTTTTTTTAAAATATATTTTATTGATTTTTCACAGAGAGGAAGGGAGAGAGATAGAGAGTTAGAAACATCGATGAAAGAGAAACATCAATCAGCTGCCTCCTGCACATCTCCCACTGGGGATGTGCCCACAACCCAGGTACATGCCCTTGACCGGAATCGA
>NW_006291567.1:1068615-1070507 GCF_000327345.1 Myotis davidii | reverse complement strand
ACATTGATCAGCTGCCTCCTGCACACTCCCCACTGGGTATGTGCCCGCAACCAAGGTACATGCCCTTGACCAGGATCGAACCTGGGACCCTTGAGTCCGCAGGCCGACACTCTATCCACTGAGCCAAACCGGCTACAGAGAGTTACTAGTTTTTAAAAATAGCAATTGAAGCCTTGAAATATAACTTTTGACCCAGCAGTTCAACTTCTAAGAATACATCTCACAAAAATAAGCATAGTTCTGCACAAAACTCGGATACCAAAATGTTCAGCTCTCATCAAAGCATTGAGAATGATAGATAAAATTAGAAAATGTAAATATCCTGGGGTTGGGAAAGAATGTAATAAATAGCATTACATTCATACAGTGAAACATTATGCAGTCGTCAAAAACCATGTTGTAAAATAATCCTGAATGACTTGGACATGGTTCCTGAGGCACAATTAAATAAAAAGAGTTACAGATCAGTATCTCCAAGCATGTCATTTTAACAATAATATATATATATATATATATATGCATAGAAAAAAATACTAGAAACCAAAAGCACCAAAGGATTAACAGATGTTTTTGTGTTTTTTTTTTTTTCATCTCTGGGTTTATCTATACTTCCAAAGTTCCTATAAATAAAATGTATTTTCTTACTTTTCAGTGCACCATTATGTTTACATAGTCTAAGATAAAGACAGTGTTTCTCAATCTTAGCACTATTGACATTTTGAGCTGGATCACTCTTTGCTGTGCGCAATGTAGGATGTTTAACAGCCTCCCTGATGTCTAAACACCAGATGCCAGCGACACCCTCCAGATCATGATACCAAAAATGTCTCCAGACATTACCCATGTCCCCTTGAAGCAAAACCACTCCCAGGTGAAAATCACTGATCTAAGAGAAACTAAAATCATAAACCAATGATAGCAGTTAATGAACATGAAGTGAAGTAAGATTATTCAAAATCTTTTACATTTGTATGACTTTTTTTCATTTTAAAGAAACCAACGCCATGTCAACATTTAACCTAAGTAAATGAGGCCACTTCCTCAATTGTGTAAAAGAACAGCAATTAAAAGATTCCAAGACATCATCTGTTCGGTTTCTAAGAGGTTTAGACTTTTAAAAGTTAAAGTCATGATTTTTCACAGAGAGGAAGGGAGAGAGATAGAGAGTTAGAAACATCGATGAAAGAGAAACATCAATCAGCTGCCTCCTGCACATCTCCCACTGGGGATGTGCCCACAACCCAGGTACATGCCCTTGACCGGAATCGAACCTGGGACCCTTCAGTCCGCAGGCCGACGCTCTATCCACTGAGCCAAACCGGTCTCAGTGAGTAACCTGCTCTTTATCACCCCTTGCATTGCCTCACTTCCTCATTCCTTGACTGGTGTTTTCCCACCTAAATGACTTGCATTTGAATCTTATTCTCAGATCCACTTCTGAGGGAGCCTTACTTAAGACAGCAAGTCACAGTGAGGGGTACCAAGGAGTGTAAAGTATGTCTCTACCTATAAGGAGCTCACAATCTAGTTACTAGTTTTTGTTGTTGTTGTTTTTTTAAAAAATATATTTTATTTATTTTTTACATAGAGGAAGGAAGAGGGATAGAGAGTTAGAAACATCGATGAGAGAGAAACATTGATCAGCTGCCTCCTGCACACTCCCCACTGGGTATGTGCCCGCAACCAAGGTACATGCCCTTGACCAGGATCGAACCTGGGACCCTTCAGTCAACAGGCTGATGCTCTATCCACTGAGCTAAACCGGTCAGGGCGGCTTAGTCTCTTAATGGAGGGATAAACAACACCTCTTTCATAGGCTGGGCATGAGGGAAATATCTGTGACAATTCACATAAAAAGCTTGCTCGGTACAAAAAGAGCCCCACACTCAGTG
>NW_006291567.1:1060390-1067765 GCF_000327345.1 Myotis davidii | reverse complement strand
TCCCAGGTGAAAATCACTGATCTAAGAGAAACTAAAATCATAAACCAATGATAGCAGTTAATGAACATGAAGTGAAGTAAGATTATTCAAAATCTTTTACATTTGTATGACTTTTTTTCATTTTAAAGAAACCAACGCCATGTCAACATTTAACCTAAGTAAATGAGGCCACTTCCTCAATTGTGTAAAAGAACAGCAATTAAAAGATTCCAAGACATCATCTGTTCGGTTTCTAAGAGGTTTAGACTTTTAAAAGTTAAAGTCATGCTGGCCTCACAGGGTATTCATTTCCCAACTCTCCTCACGCTGAACGAAAAACATGAGATGAACAGAGCCCCCTGAAAAGTTCAATATCAAGGACTTCCCAAGTATCATAATTTTCAGTGATTTAACTGTGGTTCTGTGTAAGTACATAGTCGTAACGGATGCAAGAAAGTTCCCCAAGTGGATTGTGACATTTATATTAGCCTGAATGAAGAGGATTCCATCAAGACATGCTTACTGAGGACCTACTGTGTGTCTAGCGCTCTTTTAGGCTCTGTGGATATGGGAGTGAGCAAGATGCCCAATATGCCTACCCTGGACAGACTTCCTGTTCTAGTGAGGGGACAGCAGATAAACAGGGCCCATTCACCTGAACAAGATCACTCTGCGGAAAAGATAATTAGACCAGGTGGAAGCAATTTGCTCAACCTAGGAAGTGCCTTTCACTGGTGCAGCCTCTGGGCATGAGTGCAGAGACCAGAGACAGTCTGGTCTCATTACCTGGCTCAGGCATCTATGCAAAGACCTGAGCCAGGTGTGAGTTGGAGTATTTTAGGGCCAGAAAGAGAAGTGGCTGATCTACAGCAAAGACAAGAAAGGCAAGTGAAGAGGGGGTGAGGGGCAGGTCAGGCAGTTCCCCTAGGACCTATACCACATGAGGGCGCACATGTACAGTGTGATTGAAACTTCGTGGCCCATGCACAGAAGTCGGTATTTTGTGGAAAAGCCACACTCAAGGGGCCAAAGAGCCGCATGTGGCTCTCAAGCCGCAGTTTGCCGACCACTGCCCTAGGTCTTAGCAGGAAGTTTGCGTTGCACTCTAACTGCAGTGGGAAGGCCTGGAGGGTGCTAAGGAGAACCTGACAAGATCTGATTTGTGCTTTTGGAAGATCCCCTTGACTCTGTGTAGAGAGTGGACCAGAGCGGTGACAGTATCACAGGGAGGTCTGCCATTTGACCACCACAGAAGCCCAGGGGAGGGCCACACAGTGGTGGCCCAACTAGGTTGGAGGGGTGGAGGCAAAGCGGTGGTATTTGGAAGAAGTTTCAGAAGGGTTGGAAGCCTGCGTGGGCCTCACAGTACGGGAAGCTGAGGCAGCTGTGGTCGAGGAGAGGAGACACTGAGCAGGTCCCGGCTTGGCACAGCACTTTGGCTGCCTAAAGCTGAAGCTCCAGGGAATGAAGCAGTGATTAATGACAGACCGCATGAAGACCAGGACCTTGTAAACCCATTTTTATTTTTAAATAGGCTAACAGCCAGGAAGTAGGGCATTTTGTAACTTCCTTGGGAGTCAAAGCCAAGTGGCGCCAGGAGCTCCCAGCTGTGTAAGCAGCACGGAGCACAGGCCAAAGCACACCCTATTTAGTTGCTGATGCCTGAAACTCCACCATTTGAGATTTCTTTTTAGTTCAGGACAAAATGCAAATTTGCTTTCAAAAGATAAAACAGAAGACATGGATGGAGACTGGGCCCCAAGGAGCAGTGTGACCATGAACTTCAGGGCAGTCAGATGGGACAGAAGATTCGTTCTGGTTCAGAAACAGCTTTAGGGCCATGGAAATGAGTGGTACTGAGGCTGCACAGTGGGTGACTGCTGGGTGAGCAGGTCTTAATGGAGTCAGGAGCTCAGAAGGAGGAAGCAGTCTGTTCAAGCCTGGCAGAGTCCAGGGGAGGGCAAGAAGGCAAGTGCTGCTTCTTCCCACATCTCCTCAGGCAAACTCTGGCCTCCTATGCCTAGGCTGCAAATTGGAAGGTCCTTACCTCCTCCTCCCATGGCTTCTGGTCCAGCCCAGCCTTAGGCAAAGCTGGAAGCTCCTTTCTGGGACGAGTCTTCAGGGGACCCACAAAGGCTGCTTTTCCAGGCTCCTCTGGGTGAGTAACCCCAACATTTAATTCTAAAATCAAATTCTAGAACAATTAAATGACATAGTTTCAATGGCTTTTGAAAACTCAATCAAACCTAATTATCCCACTGAACTTCAGCCTTTTAAACTTTGCCAATATTTCTTATCTTTTAATTTGCTAACTTAAAAAAAATCTCAACTGGCTCTCTGCTCCTGCTGTTCATCAGACAGCTGTGTCTTCCTGTGTAGTGCCAGCTGCAATCCTGAGACAGGATGGTGAAGGTCACAGTGAGGGCATTTGGCCATATTGGGTGCCTAGTCAGTGTGGCAAATTGGATACTGTCGCCATCAATGATGCTGGTGCTGAGTATATTGTGGAGTCCACCGGTGTCTTCACTACCATGGAGAAGGCTGAGGCTCACTTGAAAGGTGAAGCCAAGAGGCTCATCATCTCTGCCCCTTCTACAGATGCCCCCATGTTTGTGATGGGTGTGAACCATGACAAGTATGACAACTCCCTCAAGATTGTCACCAATGCCTCATGCACCACCAACTTCTTGGGCCCCCTGGCCAAGGTCATCCATGACAAATTTGGCATCGTGGAGGGGCTCATGACCACAGTCTACCACTGACATCCAGAAGATTGTGTGATGGCCCCTCTAGGAGACTGTGGTGTGATGGTCAAGGGGCTGGCCTGAACATCATCTGTGATTCTACTAGCACTGCTAAGGCTGTGGGCAAGGTCATCCCTGAGCTGATTGGGAAGCTCACTGGCATGGCCTTCTGTGTCCCCACCTCCAATATAGAAATTGTGGATCTGACCTGCTTCCTGAAGAAAGCTGCCAAATATAACATAAAGTACTGAATCAGGAATCAGAGGGCCCCCCTCAAGGGCAACCTGGGCAACACTAAGGTTAGTTTGTCTCCTTTGACATTAACAGTGACACCCACTCTTCCACCTTCAGTGCTGGGGCTGGCATTGCCCTCAATGACCACTTTGTCAAGCTTGTTTCCTGGTATGACAATGAATTTAGCTACAGAAAAAAGATGGTAGACCTTATGCTCCACATGGCCTCTAGGGAGTAAGAGCCCCCTGGACTACCAGCCCCAGCAAGGGGAAGAGCTGGTGTAGAGTTCCTGTCCCAAATTGATCCCCAACAAACTGAGAATCTCCTGACCTCCACAGTTTGCACCCCCGGCCCCTTGAACAAGGGAAGGGGCTTAGGGAGTCCTAACTTGGAAAAAAGCTCAGACTCTAGATTTATATTCTATTCCTGTGGCCTTCCCTCCATTTATTTTCACATTTTTATTTTCTTTCTTTCACTTATTTAATAGAAGTCTAGCCCTTTCTTGGTGGCTCATTTGGTTGGGGTATAGTCCTGTACATCAACAAGGTTGCAAGTTCATTTCCTGTCAAGGCACATACCTGGGCTGCAAATTTGATCCCAGCTCCAGGTGAGTATAGGGCAATGTTTCTCTCATTTTTCCGACGTTTCCCTTCACATTGATGTTTCTCTCTCTCTCTCTCTCCCTCCCTCCCTCTCTCTAAAAATCAATAAAAAACACGTATCCTTGGGTAAGGATTTAAAATATAAAAATATATTTTTTAATTTAAATAAACATCCAGTTTAAAAATAAATATTTACTTATTTATTGAATTCTCTTATCAGTAATTGTAGTAGAGGCTGGGGAGGTGGAAAAGTTAGATATTTGGTCTCTGCCCTAGAGGACCTGTTTGTAGGCACAAACAAGTCAACAAAATGAAATAATATAATTAAAATATGTCCAAAGCACTGAAAATATATGTGCTAAATTTTAATTTACCCTTTAATTTACTAAGTGAATAAATCCTATAAGTTTATCAACACATATTTTGTAATAATATCTTATTTGGATAAATACCAAAAGAATTCCCTTCCCCCACAAAAGCTCAATCCATTCTATTGCTTATGTTAGAGTGCCATCTAATGGATTTTTCATGTAACTGCTGTGTCAAATTTTTCTATTTCTTGTGTTAGAGTGCCACCGTGTGTAAATTTTGTGTAAGTGTAATGCCGTTTTATTTCTTGTGTTAGAGTGCCATCGTGTGGACAATGTGTGTAATTGCATGTCCTATTATTTATTTAAATTTTTGCTATATAGTGCCCCCTGTTGGGATTATCTAGTAATTGCAGAGGATCTTTTTTTTTCTGATTGAGTGCTTGCTACCAGATAGAACTTTCATGTAATTGCATACAGATGTTTTTCTGTACTCTGTTTAGAAAGTCACCCAATGGAATTTTCCTATAATTGCAGATCAGAGAAGTTTTTCCTATTTTCCAGGTTAAAGCGCCACCTGATAGAATTTTCATGTAATTCCAAATCAACTGTTTTTTCTATTAGCTATTCTCCCACTTTTCAAAAGTTTGTGTTGACTCTTCAATTTTAGAAAGACCAACCTTAGTACCCGTTTTATGCTGACCAAAAGAAATTCAAAGATTTTTTTATGAATAAAGGTGAAAAGTGAAAATAGCACTCGTTTGTTTTGCAGTGAGCCATTATTGGTAAGGCTTCAGATCAACAGTAGGCTATTAGTAGTTTTGAGGGAGTCAAAAGTTATACTCAGACTTTCAACTGTGTGAGGGTTGGCACCCCTAATCCCCTTTTTGTTCAAGATTCAAGTGTGTGTGTATCTCTGTGTGTGTGTGTGTGTGTGTGTGTGTGTGTGTGTGTGTACAGAGAGAGAGGGACAGAATGGGAGAAGAGAGAGACCAGTAACCAGAAAAACATCTAATTTGGAATTCCACAGTTCCACCAGGTGGCCCTCTAACCTGAGAAATAAAAACTCTGATTTGCAATTGCAGGAAAATTCCATTGGGTGGCATTCTAAGAAAAGTGATAAGAAAACCATATCTATGGAGTTACATGAAAATTCTACTTAGTGGCACTCAAACGGATTCATAGAAAAAATATACTGCCCTAACCAGTTTGGCTCAGTGGATAGAGCGTTGGTCTGCAGACTGAAAGGTCCCAGGTTCGATTCTGGTCAAGGGCATGTACCTGGGTTGCGGGCGCATCCCCAGTGGGAGGTGTGCAGGAGGCAGCTGATCGATGTCTCTCTCTCATCGATGTTTCTAGCTCTCTATCCCTCTCCCTTCCTCTCTGTAAAAAAATCAATAAATTATTACATATATTCTGCAATTACAGAATTGCCCACAGGGTAACACTGTAACATAAAAAAATAAAATAAATACTATTCCCACCACAAAAAGGGTTCCCTTTTCTCCACATCCTCACCAGCACTTGTTTGTTGATTTATTGATGGTAGCTCTTCTGGCAGCTGTGAAGTGATACCTCATTGCTGTTTTAATTTGCATCTCTCTGATGATTAGTGAGTGAGCATTTTTTCATATGTCTGTTGGCGATCTGTATGTCCTCTTCGGAAAAGTGTCTATTCAGGTCCTTTGACCATTTTTTAATTGGAGTGTTTGTCTTTCTTTTGTTGAGTTGTATGAGTTCTTTATATATTTTGGAAATTAACCTCTTATCAGATGTATCATTGGAAAATATGTTCTCCATACAGTGGATTCCCTTTTCATTTTGATGCTGTTCATTTTTTCTATGCAGAAGCTTTTTAGTTTGATGTATTCTCATTTATTTTTTCCTTTGTTTCTCTTGCCCTAGGCAATGTACCAGTGAAATTGTGCTATGTAAGATGTCTGAGATTTTTCTGCCTACTTATTCTTCTAGGATTTTTATGGCTTTGTGACTTAAAATTAGTCCATTTTGAGTTTATTCTTATTTATGGTGTAAGTTGGTGGTCACAGGTCTTTTTTTCCCCATGTACCTGTCCAAACTGGTGCAGCCACTATGGAAAACAGTGTGGGGTTTCCTCAAAAAATTAAAAATGGAACTGCCTTTTGACCCAGTGATCCCATTTCTAGGAATATATCCTAAGAGTCACGAAACACCAACCAGAAAGAATATATGCATCCCTATGTTCACAGCAGCATTATTTACTATAGCTAAGATCTGGAAAGAGCCAAGTGCCCATTGGTAGATGAGTGGATAAAAAGCTGTGGTACATTTACACCAGAGGATATTACTCAGACATGAAAAAAGAATGATCTCTTATCTTTTGTGACAGCATGGATTGGCATGGAGATTATGATGCTAAGTGAAATAAGCCAGTCAGAGACAAATATCACATGATCTCACTCATTTGTGGAATCTAATGAAAAAATAAACATGAATAAAATAGAACCAGAGACTGATGAATCTCAAAGGGAAGGGGGATGGGAGGCAGGGAGAGATTAACCAAAGAAGTTATATGCACATGTGCATAACTAGTGGACACAGACAATAGTGTGGTGAAGGCCTGGGGTGGGGCGAGAATCAGGTGGTGGTGGGTAATGGGGAAAGGGAAGACATCTGTAATACTCTCAACAATAAAGATTAAAGAGTTAGGAGAGAATTCTGCAATTGCACAAAAACTCCACCAGATGGCACACTAACACAAGAAATAGGAAAAAAAAAAACTAGCTCATGGACATGCCACCAGATAGAAATCTAATTTAAGAAATTGATGTTTTATCTGGATTTATTTTCTGGGATGGAATCTGGGAATTTGTGTTTCCAATATGTTTCTTGGTTTATGTTGATGCTCCTTGTCTGGTACTGCACTCTGAGAACCAATGAAGTACCCACTCACATTATTGGTGGGGAGCTCTCACTGTCCCCATCTGTTGCCGATGGAAGTGGGCTTCTTGCAATGTCGTGAAAAAAGGAATTTTTGAGCCTCACACAGGAGGATGAGGTATGTAGAAAGCTTTATTTTTGTAGAATTAAACCCCTGAGTTTTGCAGGTCCCACCTCCCTCCATTTTGGCAATGCTCAGAGTCTCTGCTCCATATTAAAGCACAGTGCAGTCCACATCTGGCCAGGATAGCTTGTCTTCCCAGCTGCTGTCTATCAGGTCCATCGTGTGGGGGATCTTCAGGGCCACATGGCTATGGAGGGAGCACAGGTAGGAGCAAAGCCAGAGGAACAAGAGAGCGAACCCCTTAGGATTATGTTTTACCACATTTTCATGGGCTTGCATTGGCTTCACTTCCTCTAGCCAATGATCTCTGTCCCCAGGTTTGACTGACAGGCATGTTCCCTGTGTCGCCCCAACTTTACCGCACATGTGTCCATCTCACCTTTGTTGGACCTGTCCCCCCAGTGGTTTGCAGGGAATGGACTGGTTGCTCCCTGGCGAGTGTGACATTGCAATTGCAGCTTCCTG
>NW_006291567.1:1058462-1060370 GCF_000327345.1 Myotis davidii | reverse complement strand
AGGTTTATAGAATGTCTGGCCTCCCTTCTGCTCCTTTTCTATTTCAGTGGAACCTCAGTTCTCAAACTTAATTTGTCCCAGAAAGCTGTTTGAGAAGTGATTTGTTTAAAAACGGAATCATTTCTTCCCACTAGAAAATACTCACTGAACAATTTCCTGAGATGTTAACAATGTGAGATTTACCGCTAAACTGACTCATTCTTGTGCATTCTCTCCTCTCTCTGTCCCCTGAGAGACAGGTGACTGATCATACATGAAAAAGTTGATCAGGTGGGGAACTAGAGTTTTGTTTGACAACAGAGACAGTTTTCTATGAACAATTTGGTGGAGAACCAAATTGTTTGAGATGGGAGACATTTGAGAACTGAGGTTTGACTGTATTAATAGCTAGCTAATTACAATGGTATCACTTAGATTATACTAGTAGTATCACACATAGCTGGGGTTTTTTCCCATGTATAATTCTACAATTGTTTCCTTTTTGAACGGCTGTAGAGTTGGAAATCTTTGTCTCCCGAGTCTTTCCAGAAAACTTAGAATACCCTTTTATCAAATCCACCAGTTGCTTTGGATACCAATTTTTGGAAACTTATCTAAGCCATTTACAGTGGGAGGCCATGTTTCCAGGCCTTTCTCACTGCATCACATACATCTTATTTCAGTATGAAACTGAGTGGCTTCACATAACAAACCTTTATTATCTCACAGTTTCTGTGGCTCATTTGGAAGAAGTGTTGTCAGGTGAGCAACCCCGCTCCCGGTGGGTAGTAATTACAGCTGACTCTATCCCACCCCCCACCCCCCTGCTGCGGATTCACAAGGACACTTCCCATGATGCAGCTCTGCTCTGTGGCCTTAGAAAATCATAAAATTCCTTAAAATCCGGGCACTTTGGAAACAGCAAAGTCTCGAGGTCTCATAATGTAAGGCTGATAAATATTGCCCAAGGATTTAAGCAGGCTTTGAGCTGGCCAGCAGTAGGGGAGGCTTGGACCAGCCCTGCACCTGAGGCCAATGGGATACAATACCTTGGAGACACACAGTTTTCAGGAAAGCTGGGGGGGGGCAGTGAAATACAGGCTGGTACCTTGCTATGTATGGAAGCAAAATGCTTGGGGAACACCAGGAGGTAAGACTGAAAGAATACTGGGATGTGACATGACCTACCCATCTTTGCTTAGTTTTCTAGGTGTAAATATTTATGCAGGGCTCTTGTTCTTTCCCTTGACCCCCCACCCCCACCCCATCCCTCCATCCCCACTGCTCAGCCAGAAATGACCAGAATTCACATTAGGGAATAGTAGTTCTGTGGCCTCAGGGGGAATCCAAATGAAGACAAATGGGAGAGGTCCCCTCAGTGAGTTTTGTGCTTTGAGTCTTGTAAAAATAAGGATCATTTGTTACCAATTTCACAGCCAAGAGCTTTTAAGCCCAAAAACCTCCAGGTGAGTAAAGCTGCAAGCTGCTTTCAACCCTACCACAACCCAAAGCCCCCTTTTTATATCAAATATTTTTATTTATTCACTAGAGGCCCAGTGCAATGACATGAAAGTTCCACCAGATGGCACCCTAACACAAGAAATAGAAAAGAGCCCTGTAGTTACATGGACCTTCCACCAGATGGAAATCTAATGTAAGAAATTGATGCTTTATCTGGATTTATTTTATGGGGTGGAATCTGGGAATTTGCGAAACCCTTTAGGGATTATGTTTTACCACATTTTCACGGGCTTGCATTGGCTTCACTTCCTCTAGCCAATGATCTCTGTCCCCAGGTTTGACTGACAGGCATGTTCCCTGTGTCGCCCCAACTTTACCGCACATGTGTCCATCTCATCTTTGTTGGACCTGTCCCCCCAGTGGTTTGCAGGGAATGGACTGGTTGCTCCCTGGCGAGTGTGACATTGC
>NW_006291567.1:1055777-1058406 GCF_000327345.1 Myotis davidii | reverse complement strand
CGGAATCATTTCTTCCCACTAGAAAATACTCACGGAGCAATTTCCTGAGATGTAAATAATATGAGATTTGACTCATACTGTACATTCTCTCCTTTGCCCCCTGAGAGACAGGTTACTAAACATACAGGTATCACCATGAAAGGGTTGTCAGTTCGGGAACTGAAGTTTTGTTTGATAACTGAGACAGTTTTCTGGGAACAATTTGGTGGAGAGCAGCTGAATTGTTTGAGATGGGAGACATTTAGAACTGAGGCTTGACCTTATTAATAACTAGCTAATTACAATGGTATCAGATTATAGTATCACGCATAACTGGGGTTTTTTCCATGTATAATTCTGCAATTGTTTCCATTTTGAGCAGCTGTAGAGTTGGAAATCTTTGTCTCCCGAATCTTTCCAGAAAACTTAGAATACCTTTTTATTAAATCCACCAGTTGCTTTGGATACCAATTGTTGGAAACTTATCTAAGCCATTTGCAATGGGGGACCATGTTTCCAGGCCTTTCTCACTGCATCACATACATCTTATTTCAGTATGAAACTGAGTGGCTTCACACAAAAAATCTTTATTATCTTACAGTTTCTGTGGCTCAGGAATCCAGAAGCAGCTGAGTTGGGTGTTTTGGACACAGGGCTTCTTGGGAGACTTCAGCGCACACATGGGCCAGGTTGCAGTCATCTGAAGGTCTGTCTTCCTGAGAGTGGAGGAGCCATTTCCAGCCCCTGCCATTGGCTGTGGGCAGCATGTGGGCCACTCTGAAAGGCTACTCAGACAGCAGCAGCCTTCTACCAGAGCTGGTGATCAGAGACACAGAAAGCCACAGTGTCTTTGCAAGCAAGTCTCAGCAGTGACAGATGATTGCTTCTGCCATCTGCTAGGGTCACACAGACCAACCCTGGTATGGTCGAGAACCCAGCAAGGGTGTGAGAACCAGGAGGCAGCACCACCAGGCCCAGCTGGGAAGCTGAGGCACTGGACAGAATCTCATTGCGCTGATGGGACCCCAGGTGAGGAATATATCCCTTAAATCTGAGTTCTGCCAATGAGGCAAATACCATCCTCTTGGGGGTAGGAACATCTTGTTTCCCCTTTTGTGTGTGCTCCAATTCCTCTCACTTCTGCCTCTTTCAATAGCCTTCTTCTCTCCAGAAAAATCACTTTCTCCTCTTCCAGCCAGTCCTCTCAATGAGGGCTCTCTCTCTCTCTCTCTCTCTCTCTCTCTCTCTCTTCCCTGAACATCCTTTTACTTTTCCTTTCTCTCTGATTTAGTCACTTTTGAAAAAGCACACAAGGATTTTTATTTTCAAAACTAGGGGCCGAGTGCATGAATTTGTGCACCTTGAAAGGAACTGTGGTGGGCAAAGAGGAAGGTCTTGGCCCATCCTCTACTCCCCCACCTGGTCCCTCCCACTGCAGCCCTTGGTCCCCACTCTGCCAGCAGTCCCACTCCCGTAGCCTCTGCTCCCATGCACTGACAGCACCGGCCCCACTCACACCTACTGACAGCATGAAGCGATTGGGGCCGGTGCCATCAGGGGGTGCAAGCCGTGGCTGTTGCCCCAATCGCCCTTCAGGAGCAAGAGGAGGTGGAGAAGCCCTCAGAAGCTATCGGGGCTGGCAGCCACCACTCGCACCCACTGACAGCACAGAGCAATTGGGACTGGCGCCAGGCGCCAGCAGCAGGTGTGAGTAGTGGCTCCAGCAGTGGCTGTGGGTGCAAGTGGGGCCAGCGCTGGCAGCAGGTGCAAGCACGAAGTGGGCCGGCAATGCATGGGAACAAAGAATTTTCAGTAACCACCAGGGACTCACCCCGATGACAGCAACTGGCACCCCACCTTGGCCTGGTGCCCCCACTCACCTGCTCCAGCATCCCACCGCAGCTGATGCCCACCATGTTCTGCACGCGCCCGCTGGTGGTCACTGCACATCATAGCGACCAGTTCGGTTCAGTTGTTCTGCCATTCGGTTGATTTGCATATTAGGGTTTTATATATGTAGACTAGGGGCCCGGTGCACAAAAATTTGTGCACTCGGGGGGAAGGGGGGGTCCCTCAGCCCGGCCTGTGCCCTCTCGCAGTCTGGGACCCCTCAGGAGATAACGCCCTGCTGGCTTAGGCCTGCTCCCAGTGGCAGAGGGCAGGCCCAATCCCTAGGTGCAGCCCCTGGTCGGGCTCAGAGCAGGACCAATTGGGGAGTTGGGGCGCCGCCCCCTGTCATGCACAGAGCAGGGCGGATTGGGAGGTTGCGATGCCACCCTCAGTCACTCTCAGGGTAGGGCCAATTGGGGGGTTGGGGCACCGCTCCTTGTCACACTCAAGGCAGGGTTGATGGGGAGGTTGCGGTGCCACCCCCTGTCATGCACAGAGCAAGGCCAATCAGGGGGTTGGGGCGCTACCCCCATCACCCACAGAGCAGGGCCGATCAGGGGATTGGGGGGCTCCCCCCTGTCACACACAGAGCAGGGCCGATTAAAGGGTTGAGGAGCTCCCCCCTGTCACTCACAGAGTAGGGCGATAGGGGAGTTGGGGCACTGTCCCCTGTCACACTCAGGGCAGGGCAGATCAGGGGGTTGGGGCACCACGACTCTCACACTCAGGGTAGGGCCAATGGGGAGGTTATGGCTATGCC
>NW_006291567.1:1053516-1055304 GCF_000327345.1 Myotis davidii | reverse complement strand
AAGGACACTGACTTAGACTGCTGGAAGGCTATTCTTTTGCAGCAGGGGTCCCAATGCTGGATTTGGCTTTCCCCAATTACTGTAGTATTTCAGTTAAGGCCCACCAGCTCATTTGGGGGAAGTGTTGTCAGGTGAGTAACCCTGCTCCCGGTGGGGAGTAATTATAGCTGACTCCATCCCACCCCACCCTCTGGGTTCATAGGGACACTTTCCATGAGCCAGCCCTGCTCTGTGGCCTTAAAAAATCATAAAATTCCTTAAAATCCGGGCACTTTGGAAACAGCAAAGTCTCGTGGTCTCATCTGTACACAGACCAACCCTGGTACAGCATGTGAGAAAAACTAGCCAGTGTGTGAGAAACAGGAGGTGGCACCACCAGGGAAGACATCTGTAATACAACAATAAAGATTTTAAAAAATACTGTATGCCTGGCCAATGTGGCCCCCTGGTTGAGTGTCAACCTATGAACCAGGAAATCAGGGTTCAATTCCCAGTTGGGGCACATGCCAGGTTTTTGGGCTCCATGGCCAGGTTTGTGGGCTCCATGGCCAGGTTTGTGGGCTCCATGGCCAGGTTTGTGGGCTCCATGGCCAGGTTTGTGGGCTCCATGGCCAGGTTTGTGGGCTCCATGGCCAGGTTTGTGGGCTCCATGGCCAGGTTTGTGGGCTCCATGGCCAGGTTTGTGGGCTCCATGGCCAGGTTTGTGGGCTCCATGGCCAGGTTTGTGGGCTCCATGGCCAGGTTTGTGGGCTCCATGGCCAGGTTTGTGGGCTCCATGGCCAGGTTTGTGGGCTCCATGGCCAGGTTTGTGGGCTCCATGGCCAGGTTTGTGGGCTCCATGGCCAGTAGTGGGTGTGCAGAAGGCAGCCAATCAATGATTCTCTCTCATCATTGATGTTTCTCTCTCCCTCTCTTTTCCTCTCTGAAATCTATCTATATATATATTTTAAATACTGTAATATAAAGAAAAAATGAAAGCAAAGTAGTTATAAACTAAATGCATTCTGGAATAAGACTAGAGCCACAATGAATTACCAGATGTTTGCACCTGAATTATTTATTCTGCAACAGCTGTTGGTGTAGTGCAGTTAATTTGCATATCTCGCTGATTAGCCAATGGGAAGGGCAGCAGTCGTACGCCAATTACCATGTTTCTCTTTTATCAGATAAGGATGATTGCCAGGAATGAGTCCAAGAGGAATGACAAATACATAAGTGCTCTGGCCATTGAGACTCGAGTTCTCTCTGAAAGGACACTGACTTAGACTGCTGGAAGGCTATTCTTTTGCAGCAGGGGTCCCAATGCTGGATTTGGCTTTCCCCAATTACTGTAGTATTTCAGTTAAGGCCCACCAGCTCATTTGGGGGAAGTGTTGTCAGGTGAGTAACCCTGCTCCCGGTGGGGAGTAATTATAGCTGACTCCATCCCACCCCACCCTCTGGGTTCATAGGGACACTTTCCATGAGCCAGCCCTGCTCTGTGGCCTTAAAAAATCATAAAATTCCTTAAAATCCGGGCACTTTGGAAACAGCAAAGTCTCGTGGTCTCATCTGTACACAGACCAACCCTGGTACAGCATGTGAGAAAAACTAGCCAGTGTGTGAGAAACAGGAGGTGGCACCACCAGGGAAGACATCTGTAATACAACAATAAAGATTTTAAAAAATACTGTATGCCTGGCCAATGTGGCCCCCTGGTTGAGTGTCAACCTATGAACCAGGAAATCAGGGTTCAATTCCCAGTTGGGGCACATGCCAGGTTTTTGGGCTCCATGGCCAGGTTTGTGG
>NW_006291567.1:1047056-1053389 GCF_000327345.1 Myotis davidii | reverse complement strand
ATATATATTTTAAATACTGTAATATAAAGAAAAAATGAAAGCAAAGTAGTTATAAACTAAATGCATTCTGGAATAAGACTAGAGCCACAATGAATTACCAGATGTTTGCACCTGAATTATTTATTCTGCAACAGCTGTTGGTGTAGTCTGACCAGCGGTGTTAAATAAATGACTCGAATACAGATACCACTAGCAGCATTGCCACTAGAGACAGGATTTTTGTGCAATGGTAAACAAGTCTTGGAAAGCCAAGAACAAAATAAATGATTAATATAGTCTTCTGTCCGTTTACTTAGTAAATACCTTTGTGTTTCATGAAAATCCACTCAAAAACTAGTTTTTCTCTCTATAAAATTGAGTTAGGGAGTTTCAAATATTACAGGTTTTAGATGCAGGGTTTTCACCCACATGAAGATCTGGAGCAACATTTCAAAGTCATGTGAGAAATATAAAAGGTCTTCATTGCACAGGATATCGGGCTCCTAAGTTCAAGTGTACACCTTCCCCCTCCCATTACTGTGACAGCAAACCCCTCCTGCAGAAATGCCATTGTAAGCTATAGGGGCTGGCTCCACTCCCATTGACAGTTACTGGCTGGGAGGAGCAAAGGGGAGATAGGAGAGAAGAAATGAACTTCTCTCAGCTCATGATGGACAGTCACCCTCAGCACATTCTGAAGCTGTGCTGTCAGCCTGTCTTAGAGGTAAGTTTCCTGTTACAGCATTCACTTTTTGTCTAAGTCCCACTATTTAGTCCCTTTACCACCAGCCTTAGAATCAACAAATTTTTAAAATATTTAAAAATCTATTTTTTATGTTCTCTTTGGGCCCCAGGTAGATTTCTGAAAATGGATTTAACACTTCCTGAAATGTTTATTATTTCACTAAAATGTTTGCATACTGTGGACCCAGCAATTTCACCTCGAGAAATGTATCATAAAAAAAGTATTTCTTTTCCATATGTGCAGCTTTTATTGACTTTTTGCATGTACGTTACAGAGTTTTTCTATTGCCAAACCATGTCTGAATATTCAAAGAAATAAGTGGTACAATGGACAGCCTATTCGCCTATCACACATATTTTAGTACAGTATGCCATTAAATAAGTTCCACAAACCCATCTAAGTTCATTCCTCAAAATCACAACACAATTTTGCTGGAAAAAAATGCATACTTTTCAGGGAAAATATGTGGCTCAAAGTACAAGAGATTTGTTAAGATTTTTGGATTCCAAGTGAAGTCTTCAGGTTAACCAACAATCCCTTGTTGAGTTAATCACCCAGTGTCTCCTTGGCTTATGCAGCAATTCACCCAAACACCTTAAAAAGCAGGCATCTTGCCTGCTACCTCAGATTACATCAGCATTATTGCTCAGTCATGGTTGACAACTGCAAGCCTCTAGTGTGCTTGGGTCTGGGGTGATCGTATGCATTTCTACAGTTCTTGCAAGAATATTTGGAAACAGTTTGAGGCCTTTCCCTGCTGCGTCCGGAGCAAGGTAATAGAAGTTTCAAAAAGTCCTTTGCTCCCTTTCAGTTCTTCGTGTGCTGGGCATGGTGGATCTACACTGTCCCATGGTAACAACTTGACACATATGGTTAAACTTAAGTAAATTTTTCAATTCAGTTTTTGTTCACAGCTGTGAAATCGGCCTCATTTTCTACCAGCCCTTAGACCCTGTGAGAGGCTCACTGGGTCTGTTTATCTGGGAACTTAGAGGAGCACCCCTCTAATGCGTCACCGCCCAGATGCCCAGTTGTGTGGGCGAGGCTCCCATTCTCAAACTTGGAGACCTGTTTTTCCTCGGTCTCCTCCTGGGGTCTTGACATCTTCTTGTGCTGTGCTTCCTGGGACTCCAAATGGGTGACAGACTTCTTTTCAGAGCTCGTTTCGATGGTCGGCAAAGGTTTGGTGCCCAGGAGGCTCCCTCGCTCCTTGCTGGTAGTTGCAGGGGACAGGGCCCGGGGCTTGGGCTGCATCCAGCAGTGGCTCAGGATCTCATCAATTTGCAGCCGTGCGGTGACATCTGGATGCAAGATGCGGTAGATGAGGTCCTTGCACTCCTTTGTCAGGTGTTTCGAACGAGGGAAGTTGACACGGTGCTCCTTCTGGATGCGCAGCATCTTCTTGATATTGGAGTCGTCGTAGGGCATGGAGCCACAAACCATGATGTAGAGGATCACGCCCAGGCTCCAGATGTCATAGACCTTGGGCTGATAGGGGATGCCCTGCAGGACCTCAGGAGCTGCGTATGCCGCTGACCCACAGAAGGTCTTGCTCAGGGTCAGTCGGCCGCTGTCATCCCGCAGACAGCGTTTAGAGAAGCCGAAGTCGGACAGTTTGATGTTGAAGTCCTTATCGAGGAGGAGGTTCTCGCATTTGAGGTCTCGGTGGACAATGTCCAGATCGTGGCAGTACTTGATAGCTGATGACAGTTGGTGGAACTTCTTGCGAGCTTCATCTTCATGCAGGGCTCCCTGGTTTTTGATGAAGTCCAGGAGATCACCCTGGACCCCAAGCTCCATGATAATATAGACCTTGCCCTCTGACGTCTCGAAGATCTCATAGGTCTTGACAATGGAGCGGTGGTTTAACATGATCAAGATCTCAATTTCCCGGGGAAGGAATTTCTCTAAGAAGTCTGCAGGTGCTTTCTTGCGGTCAATGATTTTGACTGCCACATTGAACTTCAGGCGCTCAGAGTACGCAGATTTGACTTTTGCGAAAGAGCCCTCTCCCAAATTTATCCCCATGATGTAGCCTCGTCGCTTGAGAACGGTAACATCATCCATGATGCTAAGAACACCCAGAACCTCTAAGGTTGTCCTCTACGCACCTGTTAGACATAGGCCAGTGGTGTCCTCATTTACATAGGGCAGAGAATCCTCTGGGCGGGCTAAGCCTGCTGTCCCTCCTCCTGAAGGCCCAGGCTCTGGGGATGGAATGTTCAGCATTGTCTCCTAGGTGACCAGTGGGTGAAGTCATACAGGAAGGGTGCCCTGCCCTAGCTGGTTTGGCTCAGGGGATAGAGCATTGGCCTGCGGACTGAAGGGTCCTGGGTTCAATTCTTGTCAAGGGCATATGCCAGGGTTGTGGGTTTGATCCCCAGTAGGAGGCATGCAGGAGGCAGCTGATCAATGATTCTCTCTCATCATTGATGTTTCTATCTCTCTCTTCCTTTCCCTTCCATCTGAAATCAATAAAAATATATTAAAAAATAAAATACAGAATAAAGGAAGGGTGCCCTGAGGGAATGAGGCTCTAGGTTGAGCCACTGGTACTCAGAATCCCAGAAGGCCTGCAGAGAGCAGCCTCGCACTTGGCTGGACCTGGGGTGGGGGGGCACTGTGGGGACACATTGGTCTGGCCATACCTCCAGTCCTAGAGCCAGGACTGCTTGTTGAGCAGTAGGGCTGGTTACTGCACTGGGAAATCCAGGGTGTTTGTAATAGTCCGAGTCCCAGCAGGAAACAAGAACACTCTGGTTGGGGCAGTCTGAGGGTTTCATAGGGCATAAGCTACAAAGGTGGGAGCAGAGTGTTTAAACCTCAATGGTAGTCATACTCCTAGGAGAGACAGGGATGATCCCTGGCATCTGGGAAGGGTAGTGTAGAGAGGGAAACTTTGAGAGAGGCAAGACTGTAGGTGGAGGCAAAGTGACTCCCACAGGCAAGGAGCTGGGGAGAAATGTCCCTGATCTTTTCTCCCTTCTTCAGTCCTGGAATCCTTCCCTGTGTCCACACAGGTGGCCTGTGGGCCCTGCAGCAGATGGAGCAGGGTAGAAGTGGGTCAGGAGGGGCAGAGCCTCCAAGCCTGGGGTCACTGCCTTTAGGAAGTCATGGCTCTGCCCTCTCCTGGCTGGTTTGGCTGGACTCTTAACCTCCCATACTTCTCTGACAGTGACCCCGCTTGGAGGACAGCTGGCAGGAACTTCTGCTCTTGCTGTGTGTTACTTTCTGGGGGTCTGCACACCCCGAAGCCTTGGCAGGGCTCCTGGCATATCTGGGGCTGGGGAAGAGCTCATCTGGATCCCACATTGAGTACCAGCAGCTCCTGGAATGCTCTGAGGATGTGCCAGTGGAGGAGTCAGCATTGGAAAGGGACCAGTTTCTGCCAGCAGTGGGGCCCTCTGCTGTGACAGCCCCTTTGTCTAGGCAGCTCTGGCCTAGCCTTTGGTTTCACCTTGGCCATATCTGCCCAGAGGGAGTTGGTACCTCTCAGATGGCCCAGCTCAGCCAATGGTCTGTGTGCACCAGACAGCGCAGGTACTGCCCTCCTCAGTGCTCATCAGGATGCAGGGTGTTGCACTCAAGGTCCAAGGCAGACAAGCAGTGCCTTCCTGCTCAAATTCCCTGTCCAGGCAAACCCAACAGGAAACTGGCAGGTTGGGAGTAGACGGACACCAGGCCCCCAGCCCACCAGATGGGGAGACATGGAATCTAGAGGAAGGAGGGAATGCCCTGTGTCCTTGCCTTGGTGTGAGGGCTGTTGGGTGCAGTTTGGGGTGGGCAGGATAGAAAGAGTGGCTAGTGTGGTCTTGGCAGAGACCCACTATACCTTCTTCCTTCCAGGTGACTCAGATCTCTTCTGTCCGAGAGGAGTCAGGGTGGGAGCCCAGGTGTGCTAGTAGTTTGTTATTGCCACTCTGGCCACTGGCACCTATAGCAGCCTCTGGCCATAGGCGTACTGATTTTCACAACAGTTTAAAAAAAATAAAGAAAAAGAAATGGTTGGCAGGTCCGTCAGGAGATCCTGTAACCCACCAGGAGCCTGATTCCTGCGTTAACACTTATCAAGATTCAACTTCCATAGAAATAGGCTCCCATATCAGTATAGTTTTACCTACCCACTTGCTTCACTCTTGCCAGTAGCAAGTCTGCAACTCCTGCCATTAGGCAAAGGGATTTATTACAGAGAAACCCAGACTCTGCATCAAGTAGTCACACACCACTTTGACATATTTCTATTGAACCAAAGATACAAAACTAGGAAATTGCCAGGCTGTCTCATTAGATGGACAGAAACTTTTCAGTAATCCTGGGTATCTTCCTGAAGTCCCTTTTCAGGATTAATAAATGACTGGATAGCTATAATTATTAAAAAGAGAAGTGCTATATCACCTGTCGTTCACCCCTGACTTTAAAGACACACCAGAGGGTTGATAACAGAGCTACCCTGGGACAATTGCTACATTTACAGAATGTCCAATAACTTAAAAGTTTTGGCACAGGTATATCTGGAATTGTCAGAGACCATGCAAGATCCATGAAACCTAAGTGGGTTTTAAGTTGAGGTTCTGCTCATGTTGCTTTAAATTTATAAGAACAAATCAGTGAGTCCCTTGGCCTGAGCAGAAATCATCCTCTTGTCACTGCAGTTAACTTTATAGTTAGACCTGATTCCAGGAGGCTATAGCAGCACCTGAAGTAGAGCTCCCTGCATCTATTGCCCCTTACATCAAAGGCTATTTGGTTCCTCTCCAGGGATTGGCAATTTCACAATTCTAATGCATATTTCAGGTCACTTACTTAACCAAGCAATATGCTCTGTCAAAGAACTTCTTCCAAGTCAAAACAAAAAAAAAAAAAAAAAGGAAAAAGGCATTAATGTGGAACATAGAGAAAGCACAGTTCAAATAAAAAAATTTACTAAAAGAAACAGGATTATCCCCTCCCATACCCCCTTCCCACTTGGTGGACCCAAGTTTCATTGAATCTGTGGTTACCTCAGAATACAAATCAAAGTTTAAATTAGAAATCACAGCCCTACACAAAGTGTCTGAACACATCTGTTCTTTTGAAAACAGCACCTTCCAGGAAGTCTAACAGCCACAGCCCGCTACAGAGAGCATTCCTGGTGGGTGGGGCACAGGACAGGTTAATTAAGGTCACTTAAATCTTCACCTTTTTGCCCAACTGGTGTGACTCAGTGGTTGAGTGCCGACCTATGAACCAGCAGGTCACGGTCGGGGCACATGCCCTGGTTGCAAGCTTGTTCCCCAATACAGGGTGTGCAGGAGGCAGCCAATCAATGATTTTCATCATTGAAGTTTCTCTCTCTCTCTCTCTCTCTCTCTCTCTCCATCTCTCTCTCTCTCTCTCTCTGAATATATATATATCCTCACCAGTTTGACTCAGTGATTAAGAGTGTTGACCGTCAGACTCAAGGGTCTCAGGGTTGATTCCGGTGTCAAGGGCACATACTTCAGTTGCAGCCTCAATCCCTGACCCCAATTGGGGCACATGCAGGAGGCAATCAATCAATGTGTCTCTCTCACATTGATGTTTCTCTCTGTCTCTTCCCTTTCCTTCCACTCTCTCTAAAAAAAATCAAT
>NW_006291567.1:1041815-1044069 GCF_000327345.1 Myotis davidii | reverse complement strand
TTCCCTCTCTCTCTCTCTCTCTCTCTCTCCCTCTCTCTCTCTCTCTCTCTCTGAATATATATATATCCTCACCAGTTTGACTCAGTGATTAAGAGTGTTGACCGTCAGACTCAAGGGTCTCAGGGTTGATTCCGGTGTCAAGGGCACATACTTCAGTTGCAGCCTCAATCCCTGACCCCAATTGGGGCACATGCAGGAGGCAATCAATCAATGTGTCTCTCTCACATTGATGTTTCTCTCTGTCTCTTCCCTTTCCTTCCACTCTCTCTAAAAAAAATCAATGGAAAAAATAGCCTCAGATGAGAATTAACAACAACAAAAAATCATCTTTTATAGCAGATCAAAACTCAGACAGATGATTCTCTGCAGAATTTCTGATAGGTATCCAGCAGAGCTGGTTGCAAGTTTTGCATCGCCACTTAACAGCTGTAACCTTCTAATCCAGAAGTTGTGATCCACATGAGTACCTGAACATGAAAAGATTTTGAAATAACCATTGCCTGCCGTGTGTGTGTGTGTGTGTGCGCGCGCGTGCATGTGTGTGTTTTTATTACAATCTCCCTAAATTCAATATACATGAAGAGCAGTTGTGACACTTGAAACTTCCATAGTGCAACAGGGCTGGTCACTTATATAGAAGGGTCTGCATTGGTTGCTGTCAGTCTAGCAGAAATCAGATGATAATGGCTGTTCATGGTGATTAGTGTGGTCTAGTTACCTTAGAAGGGTTAGCAAAGACCATTCCTTAATTGTACTGTGTGCTTTTTTATTTTTAAGCATAGTGTGCTGGTTGTCTAGCTTAAGGAAGTTTAAGGGCCTGGTTTTTTGAAACCTCATCTCTGCCTCTAGTTTTGTGTCTTACTAACGACTGCAAAGCTCTTCTCCATTTCTCTATCCTTTTGGCTTTCTACCTTCTTGGCAATGGACTGCAGGGATGAGAATGGTGTATCACTGTATGTTTTCTGGTAGCCCTTGTGATGTTTTCCTTGTGGTTAACCTGGCTCCAGGAGGCCTATAGACACCATTAGTCAATGCCAGTTCTAAGGTTTCTGTAACAATTACTGGAGTAGGGGGTGCTTGTATCATGGCTGTTTTATTCCAGGGACCTGAAGATTTTTCTACACCACCACCACCACCACCACCTTCACCTTTTTCCCAATTATCACCTGGATCTTCTCTTTTTTCACTGTCATCTTCTTCCTCTTCACTTATTTGCATCACCTGAACTGTGAGGCTTCTGTAGTCAACCTTTTTAAAAAAAAAAAAATCTATTTTTATTGATTTCAGAGAGGAAGGGAGAGAGAGAGAGAGATAGAAACATCAATGATGAGAGAGAATCACTGATGAGCTGCCTCCTGCATGCCCCACAACCCAGATATATGCCCTGACCAGAAGTCGAACTGTCAACCTTTTGGTACACAGGATGACACTCAACCACCTGAGCCACTCTGGCTGAGCCACAGATATTTTTATTATCTTCATTAAGCTGGTATTTAAAATCAATGTAATATAGAATGAATCATTTTAAAATTATCTTGAGACAGTTGATAACCATTTAGAAAAAGATTAAATTTAAAATTCATCCTTTGCTTCCCAGGTGCTCTCTGTCCAGTTGCTTCGCTCCTTCTTCTTGTTTTCCCTCTAATCAAAGAAATTGTCTAGGCTCTGCTCCTCCGTTTAGGCCATGGCCTTGGCCTTCTCCACCTGGCTTGAATGCTCATCAAGCCTGCTTTATGGTTGTAAAAATGAAAAACCATGTAATTGTGCAACAATAAAGGATTGGTTGAATGAAATCATAGCTACCGTGGGTTATTAGGAGTTAAAAATCAGGTTGTTAAAGCTATTTAATCACCCATGGGAAAGGGTTACAAAATATTAGGTACCTTCTGATCTCATTTGTATGGTTTTTTTTAAATGTGTATATGTGCAGCCAAAATATATCACTAGGAGATGATACACTGGCTTATTAACAAGGGTTTATGTGGGTTATATACTTGTAGAATATTTCCATTTTAAATTTTCGATTTGTCTTTAGTTTCCAGAATTTCTACATAGAACATGTTTATTTTTTAAGTAGATTTTTATTTATTTCTGAGAGGAAGGGAGAGGGAGAGAGAGATAGAAATATCAACGATGAGAGAGAATCATGATCAGCTGCCTCCTGCACACCCCCCACTGGGGAGGGAGCCTGCAACCTGGGCCTGTGCCCTTGACCAGAATCAAACCTGGGACCCTTCAGTCTGCAGGCTGATGC
>NW_006291567.1:1041192-1041560 GCF_000327345.1 Myotis davidii | reverse complement strand
ACACCGACCACCCGCCCCCAACCTCTCACTCCCGGGGCCTGCAGACCCTGCAGACACTTTACAACTGCTTCCTTTTTTTTCAATTACATGATTACACTCATGTAATCTTTTTAGATATTTTTAATTGATTTCAGGAGGAAGGGAGAGGATGAGAGAGATAAAAACATCAATGATGACAGAGAATCTTCGATCAGCTGCCTCCTGCACGCCCCACTCTGGGGATCAAGCCCGCAACCCGGGCATGAGCCCTGACCAGGAATCGAACCTGACCTCCTGGTTCATAGGTCGACATTCAACCACTGAGCCACACCAGCCAGACTTGTCAACCTCTTTTTTGCTCAAATTCTTTCCACTCATCTTCATCCTTC
>NW_006291567.1:1038600-1041084 GCF_000327345.1 Myotis davidii | reverse complement strand
AGAGCTAAGAATGGTTTCTACATTAAAATATATATAAACATTTGTATTGATTTCAGAGAGGAAGGGAGAGGGAGAGAGAGATAGAAATATCAACGATGAGAGAGAATCATGATCAGCTGCCTCCTGCACACCCCCCACTGGGGAGGGAGCCTGCAACCTGGGCCTGTGCCCTTGACCAGAATCAAACCTGGGACCCTTCAGTCTGCAGGCTGATGCTCTATCCACTGAGCCAAACAAGCTAGGGCTGGAACATGTTTCTTTTATAATGAAAAAAGATGGTAGTTTTAAAATGCTTTCTGGAAGAATTTCATTTTAGCTATTTGGTAAAGTCCACGATTGCCTCTACCCTGTATTTGCGCAATTCCAATTTTAGTTTAGTAGAGGTTGGCAAGTTTCTTAAGATTGGCAGGATTTATGACAGTTCAGCCAGTTCTGCAGAACTGTTAACTAGGCCCGGAGGATTATCCCCTCTTCCACCCCGTGTACAAAGAGTTTTATTGAGCTGTTAAGACCATGTAGTCATTGAACAGGACTGGACATGAAGCAATACAGGCCCCAGGAACTGGGGTGACCTGTGAGAGCTCCCTCCTGGGACTTCCACTTGCACAGGCCTGGGGGTCGGCCAGTGTGTTTGCTGGTGTTTGTACTTTAAAGGTTCTCAGGTCAAAGGCTGTGGCTGCAATGTGTTCAGGGAACATGCTCAGGCCTCTCCACCAGGGGTCCCTTATAACAAGTGATGTCCAGAAGCCTCTGGATAGAGACGTCAGGGACTTGTTGCGGAGGGGGGGTGGGGGGGGCGGGAGAGAGGGTGTTCTGGGGAGTGTCACTGCTGCCCCCTCAGGCATAGCCAGGCATTTCCATGCAATCACCCCAAAGTACCAGTCTCAGAGTCACTAAAGCCTGGCTGTGATGTGAGTGATATGGAGGCCACAGCAACTGCAGTCAGGGGTGCCCTACAAAATCAAAGAGCTATATTTTCCAAAAGCAGTTTTCACAGCACTTAAAAAAATTTACAAAAAGGTACAAAAATCATCCCTGGCCGGTGTGGCTGTGGTTGAACATCAACCCATGCACCAAGAGTCCCCCAGTTTGATTCCTGGTCAGGGCACATGCCCAGGTTGTAGGCTCAGTCCCTAGTAGGGAATGTAGCTGATCAATGATTCTCTCAGGATTTCATCAGTGTTTCTATCTCTCTCTTCTTCTCCCTTCTTCTCTCTCTAAAAATCAATAAAAACATTTTTTTTTTAAAAAAAGGAAATCCAAGGGTGGTGCCTGGTCATACTGTTAAACAAATAAACAATAAAAAGTATAAAAATCATATTTATTAGGACACATGTTAAATAAGGGCATTGTTTCCTGTTAATGTATGTATGTACAGGGTGGTTACAGTGGCCCCCGTTCCTCCGCTACCCACAGTGTCACCTATACATGCACAGGTACAAACACATACATGCGCCATCCACAGATACGCCAGCACCAGGACCTGCACTCACAGCTTGAGGACTTTGCCCCTGACCGTGGGCCACCATCCTCCATGGAGATGTCACTCAGCTCACTGGGGTCACTACCCCATGCCTCCTGTTCTCCTGCCTCTATCCACCCTCCATCTATACCTCTGGTCTAAAATGTCCTCGTCTGAACCCAAGTTCCTGCTGTCTTGTGAGCCGAGTGCTGCCAGTGCCTTCCTCTTGGGCCAGTGTCCACACTTCTTCTTCATGAGCAAGTGTGAGCTTCCAAACATGGGCCACTCTGCAGTCCCAGAAGGCGAGCCCCCCAGGAGGCATTATGCCCACAGTGGAGAGCAGCGGGGAGAAACCTACAAAGGGTAGGCCTTTCTTGGGGCCAGTGGTGAGGCCAGTCCCCTTCTCCCTCTCACTCTCCAGTTCCCCTTTCCACGCCATATCCCTGCCTTCAAGCTCAGTGCCCACGTGCTCTGTAGCCAACTCTGGTGGGTGAAGTCGCCCCGTGGGAGAGCAAGGTGGACCTGGGGTCCCCCTCCCTGTCCCTTTCCGGGCTGCAGCTCCCAGAGGTCATGGGCAAGGCCCCAACTGTGTGCCACTGTGGGCTCTGGTCTTTGTGAGGATAAAGTTTTCTCATACCTGCAGGTGACCCTCTGGCAGACAAAGGGTCCCACTGGTGCTCCTGGGTGGTGCCAGCTGGCCTCTGGACAGAGCAGTGGGGAGGCAGGCCGGCTCTGTGCGGGGCCACCCCTCGGTCCGTAGCTGGCTGAGGGATCCCCCTGCCCCAACTGTGTGCCACTGTGGGCTCTGGTCTTTGTGAGGATAAAGTTTTCTCATACCTGCAGGTGACCCTCTGGCAGACAAAGGGTCCCACTGGTGCTCCTGGGTGGTGCCAGCTGGCCTCTGGACAGAGCAGTGGGGAGGCAGGCCGGCTCTGTGCGGGGCCACCCCTCGGTCCGTAGCTGGCTGAGGGATCCCCCTGCCCCTCTGGCCCTGTGTGACCAGGGCTGGGGCCACCACCTTC
>NW_006291567.1:1037153-1038498 GCF_000327345.1 Myotis davidii | reverse complement strand
AGGGACTCCTTGTCCTTTTTGGCCAAAACCTTCCAGATCTCCAGCTCGATGCTGTTGTCACTGTCCATGGAACTGATGTCAGACTGAAGCTGGGGCTGGCGGCTGATTGGTGAAGGTCATGGGCCTCCACCTCGCTGGAGAACAGATGCCCTTCCCAGGCTCTTTAACCTGATGGGAAGGCCAGGAACGTGCTCAAGGGCCAGGCCCAGCCCTGCACAGCTTTGCTCTCTCTGTGGGGCTGTACAAGCTGCTGGAAGGTTTCCTCAGTGGGTCCTCCCTGCCGTCCCTTTTGGACTTTGACAGGCGGCTTTTCAACAAGGGCGGGCTTCTGTCCTTCCAGCCTCTCTGGAGGCCATCAACTGACCCAGGGCCCATGTCTTCATGCACCTTCCTGCACACAGCTCTGGGGTCCCAACACCTACAAGGCTTCTTGAGCTTCCACTTGGATCGTAACAAGTCCTTAATGGCGGTGTCCAGATCCTCGTCGATGTCCAGTGAGCTACTGCTGTCCTAGGAGCTCTCCTTCTCATCCACACTCCTCGCTTCCACAGCCTTCCCGTGGCCCAGTGACATGCTGTCCCTAGTGTCCAGGGCCACATGCTCATCACCCAGCCCGACAGTCCTGCAGGGGAGAGGCTACCTCCTGGCCTGCCCTCCCTTCCAGGCGCCTCACTGGCTTTTCCTTGGCCGGCTGTGCTTTCCTTTGGCCGAGGGCAGCATCTGAGGCACCCTCCTTTGCCACCTCTCTTGTTTTCTTGGGTATGGACGGCCACAGGGTGTTGCCACCTCCTCTGCATTGCCCTTTGCAGCTCAGTGACAGGTCCAGTGTTTTAGAGACAGGGGCCTTGGGGCCACAAGCCTGCCTGTTGGGGCCAGGCAAGGCCAGTGGGCTGTGTGAGGACTGTGGGCAGGTGTCCCTCCTGGACTGTGCTTTTAGTGCCCCAAACGTCCGGATCTCCTGCTCTAGGCTGTCGTCACTGTCCACGGAGCTGCTGTCACCTTCTGAGCAGGAAGGCACATTTGGGGACAAGGTAGCGGGCTGGCAGACAGAGGTCTGTCACCACCCTTCCCGGGGGTCACAGGATCATTTTGGAAATGTCCAGGGATCCCTTCAGTGCACATCAGCTCCGCAGACATGTCTGCCCGACACAAGGACTGGTCCACAAACTTGCTCTTGGCTGCTGTTTCCTGGGGCTACAAGGGCTTTGGCTTCTTTTTTTTTTTTAAATATTTTTTTTATTGATTTTTTACAGAGAAGAAGCGAGGGGGAGAGGGTGCGAGAAACATCGATGAGAGAGAAACATCTATCAGCTGCCTCCTGCACACCCCCTACTGGGTATGTGCC
>NW_006291567.1:1026138-1037062 GCF_000327345.1 Myotis davidii | reverse complement strand
AGGCTTTAGGCTTTGGCTTCTTTTGGAGGCTTGGAGGATGGTCAGGCTCAAGGCCACCCAGGCCAAGGTCCACAGCCTTCGAGGCCAATGGCTTCCACTTGCCTGGCATTTTCCTGGGGGTTTCAAGCAAGGCAATTTTTGTGGCATGGCTGGTGCTATGGATAGGAAGGCCAGGCTGCTCCTCCTTGGGCAGGGTTTTCTGCTGTGGGTCCTGCTCACCTCCTTCCTCTTCTCCATACAGTTGGATGACCTCCTCCAAGCGGTCGTCACTGTCTGAGCCCCCAACTCTTGTGGCCTTGTAGATTTTTGTGAGTGAAGAACTTAACAAAGAAAGAAGCTGCAAGCTGTAGTGATGAGTGCAAAGGCCACTGAGCACCTGCCCCCATTACCCCTACCATCCATATTTGCCATTGGACAATCCACTTTGGTTTGGCCTGGTTGTTCAATTAACAACCTTTGTCTAAGTGATACAGATTCTGTCTATTTAGTAGCACTTGGTGGCCCCCAATGGTAGTTAACTATTGACTATGAAGATAGTAGTCACCCCTTAACTCGGCTGAGTACCCAGCTAACTCATTCTTAAAGCACACCTGGAAGATAGAAGTTTCTAAAAGTTGCTTTACTAATGAAGACAGCAAGGCACCAAGAGGTTAAAAGATTGACATATTTACCAAATTCTAGTATAGTGCTTGTTTGGGTCAGGCACTATTCTAAGTGCTTGGCAAATTTTAAGCCATATATGCTTCATAACAACCCTATAACATGAATATTGCCATTATGATCCTTTTGAAAATGAGGAAAACCAGGCACAGAGAGGTTAGGCAACTTGACCAAAGTCACACAGCTAAGAATTGAACCTGGATTTGAGACCAGGTGGACCGGTTCTAGAGTCCATGTGCTATGCTGCCTCTCCCAAAGCCTGTTCTTAGGTTTCCAAAGGCTGCTTCTGTTTGGGGACCAGCCACAGAAAATGACTGACAGCAACTTTATGCAGGAGTAATCAGCCATGATCTGCATGATGGGAGAACAAGGGCAGACTTAGAAGGATGTGTGATGTGAAGCAATCGATCCGATGAAAGCCAGCTCAGAGTGATAACCCACAGATAGAAGGAAATCTTTGCCTTCTCTCCTGTTGGGGCATGCAGAAGAGGTCAAAGGCAGCACTAATCCTGAAATACAGATCTGGTGGCTCAGCTGACATTCTCTCGGCTTGAGCACACCCATATTTCAAGAGCAAAGAGTTGGGAATCCATTTTCCCACACTTCTACATTGGCAAATAGAAAGAGATGCTCATACCCACCATTATTCTCACACTTTACCATGGATTCAGGAGACCTGTGTTTCCGTGAAAACACTATGGCACCTCTTTCAATGAACTTCCCTTGGGGTTCTGTCATGAGTCAGTATATCTTGTCTTCCATGTTTACAAAATACATTGCTAATGTTAAAATCCTTTTTTTGATATCTCATTGTTCCTAGGACAAAGATCTAAGTCCTCAATGTGGTCTGAAAGGACCAAGATGATCCACCGCCAACCCTGATTCCATTTCTCAAAATCGGCTTTGATCTGGGACTGTACTGGGCCTGCCCTCCTCCTGTTCCCCAACCCCACCCCCACCCCGTTAGTCAGTGCAGCTCAGTGGTCAGATCGGATCTGAAAGGTTTTTCTTCAGCCTTTCCTGACTGCTCCCAGCTTTCCACAACCCTCTTTACATTGGAAATGTATTCATTATATGTGTAATTATATGTGTAATTTATCCATTCAAAAGCTGCTGGAGCTCCTGGTGCTGGAGACTCGAGAAGTCCAAGACCCTTCTCTGTCTGCAGTAAAACGTACGGGCAGATCTGGAACACACCTAGCCCCGCACCTGGAGCCGCGGCTGACCTCCATGCGGACATCGTAAAACCCCCACCCCCACCCGGATCCGCGCCTGCACATTTAAATAAAGACCTGAGCTTAGGATTCCTGCCACCAGTTCCTGCCATCATTTTCCCCGAGCACCTTTTAAAACGTGGAGCCTAAATCTGAACCCAGTACCTAGGTGCAATACCGCTGGCACACAATTAGCACTTTGACCTGGGAACTCCTCTGAAGACCCTAGAGTTGTTTTTGTGTTTCTTGTGCTGTCACCATCAGCCGCCTCAAGCTGTTAGCTCCGTTGAGTGTGTGAATCAATAACTACAGCCAAAAGGCTTTCCCCATTGACCTCTCAGTATTACATGGGAAATCGATTTTTGGGTCCTAGTCAAGTAGACAGGGCAGCATTTTACAACTGTTAAAGCACGGTCTCTTTAAAAACCTGTTAGCGGCAGAACCATTTATAGAAACCAGATGATCTGACTTTTGGCCCGACCATGTTGCTAATTTTTATCATCACGTGTATTGAGCGAGGGCGGCACCGGCAGGACTGGACGCAAGATAGGACTGACTTGCACGATTTCCAATCGTACGGGGCTAATCTGTGGTTTTAAATCCAAGAAGACGCTTTTCCCGCGTGTCCGGGAGGCGGGGCCCCACTTCCCAACGCAGGCGCCCTCGGGTCACGGTTCCGCGCCCGCCTGCCAAGGGGTGACCCCATAGCCCTCAGCCCCGTACCCTTCTGGCGCAGACACCCAATGGGCGGCTGCAGCTCTCTCCTGTGGGCGGGGAATTCCCTGAGCTCTGTTCTGGTTGGTCCACGGACCCGGCGAGGAGTATGACGTTCACCGCCTCCATTACTTCGCTCTGCGGCTAAGGCGTGGCTTCCGCTCCGGGCGCTTGAAGGAGACTCGGAGACACCTCCGCCAAAAGGGTCATGACCCACAGGTGGAGAACGCTTGCCTTTGTTTTGCCTCCAGGTGATGCGTTCCTGTCCTGGCCTGGGGAGGAGAGGCTGCTGCGCCGCCGGCGCCGACCGGGTGCGGGTGGGGGCTTTACGATGGCCGCATGGAGGTCAGCCGCGGCTCCGGGGGCGGGTCTGGGTGTGCCCCAGTTCTGCCCGTGCGTTTTACTGCAGACGGAGAAGAGGGTCTTCTTGGACTTGTCGAGTCTCCAGTTGACCACCCTTCCCGGTCCACTCATTTAAAAAACTGTTTTTAATTGTTGGTAGTCCCCTTCCCCAGCCACCCCTCCCACTTACCGGCCCCGCTGTCATAGTCTTCCTAATTACATTGCTCTTGACCCAGAGGCCGTGTAGAATGTTAAGAGCGTGGAATACGGAGACTGAGTGGCTCCTTCGAACACCATCCTCACCATTTACTAGCCTTGCGACCTTGGGCAAGGTGTTTTTATTTTTAATCCTCTCCGAGGATATGTTTCTATTTATTTTACAGGAAGAGGAAGGGAGAGAAACATTTATGTGAGAGAGTTGAACCAGCTGCCTCCTGCACGCTCCCTACTGGGGACCCAGCCCGAAACCTGGGCATGTGCCCTGACTTGGAATGAAACCGGGAACTCTTGGCTCTTGAGTCGACGCTCAACCAGTGAGCCACACCGGCTGGGCTGAATTGAGTTTTGAGTTACAGTGATCTGTTATCTGGATAGAACAAGAGTGGAATGTAGCTTCATTCCGTCAGAAATTCTTGTTGAGAGAAAACTATTGTAGTGGCAATGGATTCCCCACGTATAACATTTCTTTTTCTTTCATTTAATTTTTTTAATGAGGATAAGAGAGTGAAAGAGTTAACGCTCCTTACTTTGAGCCACCCCCCTTTTTGGCTATTTTGGGTAATTTTCCTGTTGCCTGCATATGTGGCACAGAGGAAAATATTGTTAAACAACTAGGTATTAACCCTAGATTGTGTGTCTGTGGCCTGAAACCCCTGATTAATAGTTCCCCCTTTTTGCAGCAGAGCAAATCCACTAACCAATGTTTCTATAAGCTGTAATAATTGATGTGTTCCCAGAGTGCTCAGTGCACTTTGGGCTCTTGGTTCTAGTGTGCTCATTCATCATCAGGTTTCAGTTGTGTTAACACAGACTGCTTAGAGGGTTCAATGTGTTGGTTTTAGAATCATCATAGACCTTTGTTTTTAAACTTAAGTGCCTGTCATTTCATATTTGAATGAGGTTGAGAGTTATCAAAGTTTTTATTTCACAGAAGATTGTTTCATTTAAAATTTTTATTCTTTGTCTTATTGTTTGTAGTATTTATGACTCCTTTTGTGAGACTTTTTTTGGTGTGAGATCTTTACTACCAGTATTTTTTTTTATTGACTTTTTAAATACTAGGTAAAATGTTTCACTTATACTGGTAGAATCTGGAATTTTAAAAATATTTTCTCTTTCACTTGAATGGTTGCTCCTCAGGGGAGACTTGCAACCAAGCTATCCCTCCCAATTCTTTTTTTAAATTTTTATTTATTGATGAGAGAGGAGAGAGAAACATTGATGTGACATTAATCAGCTGCCCCCCCCCCCCAGGATGGAGCCCACAATCTGGGCATATGCCCTGACCAGGAATTGAGCCCATGACCTTCTGGTGCATGGGATGACCCTCAACCAACTGAGCCACACCAACCCTCCCAATTCTTGATCACTGCACTATGGGTGTGGGACCTGCCTGTTCTGTGTCTCTACCCCTTTTACCAGTCTTGATGTGGCTTCTTATATTCTTGACTGGGGGCCCGGTAGCCAGCAGTTGGACATCTCCCCCAGGGGTCCTTAGCGCCGCCACCACCACCACCACCACCACCTCCGCTTTGCTCGCCAGCCTTGAGCCTCACCAGCCTTGAGCCTCACCAGCCTTGAGCCGGGCTTCTGGCTGAGTGGTGCTCCCCCTATGGGAGTGGGCAGACCACCAGGGGGAAGCTCCTATGTTGAGCTTCTGACCCCTGGTGGTCAGTCCGCATCATAGCGACTGGACTGGTCGTTCCACTGTTGGGTCTATTTGCATATTAGCCTTTTATTATATAGGATTATGGGGCTTCTGATAACCTAGTCTTCAGGTGGTTCTCAGTGTTACATAATTTAATTGTAATTTTGATATGATCATGGGAGGAGGTGATAATAGCATTTGCCTACTCCCCTATCTTTACTGGAAATCCCAAATATTCTTTTTAACTGCTAAAATTAACACATCTGTTTTGTGATTGCCAAATATAACCTTTTGTCTGTCACCTTACCCCTCTCAGCTCCATTTCTTCCCACATTTCTCAATTTTCTTCATTTATTCTTAGGTATTTTAATGGACTTTCTCTACTTCTAACTGAACTGAAGATTTGTTTCTAGTATTTAAGCTTTTTTCTCTCCAGCAACATCATTGCCTTTACTTGTTGGTTTTATTAGATAATGGTATGTTGATAGGTAAAGAGATAAGAATAGTTTTCTGCCTGTAGGCTTGTACACTTGGAGGTACATTTATCAGTTAATCTTAACCCCTCCCCAAGATGAAGTCCAGTATTAGAAGTTGGATGACTATGAACATATCAAAAGTACTTAAATTTTTTTTTTTTTTATTTCAGAGAGGAAGGGAGAGGGAGAGATAGAAACATCAATGATGAGAGAGAATCATTGATTGGCTGCCTCCTGCACATCCCCTCCCCCCCTGGGTATGGAGCCCACAACCCAGGCATGTGCCCTTGACCAAGATGGAACCTGGGACTCTTCAGTCTGCAGCCCGACGGTCCATACACTGAGCCAAACCAGCTAGGGCCAAAAGTACTTTTTGTGGCATCTGAAGATTGTGCTTCAAGTCTCTATGAAAAGAAGTCATGTTGGTTTACACATCAGTGTGTGAAAATGTGGCAGAGTGTGGCTAAAATAGTCTGATAATGCTAATTAGCTCAATGTTTATGGTCTAACCCAGGGGTGGGCAAACTTTTTGACTCGGGGGCCACAATGGCTTCTTAAACTGGACCGGAGGGCCGGAACAAAAGCATGGATGGAGTGTTTGTGTGAAACTAATATAAATTCAAAGTAAACATCATTACATAAAAGGGTACGGTCTTTTTTTTTTTAGTTTTATTCATTTCAAACGGGCCAGATCCGGCCCGCGGGCCATAGTTTGCCCACGGCTGGTCTAACCTGTACCTTAGCCATCACATAGAATATTTTTGCTGCAAGTAGGTATGTTCAATTATAAGAATGAAAAGCTTTTTACCCCACCAAGCAGTGACAGCCACTCAAACATCAAGAAGGGAACACTGTTGTAGAGAACATCTCTCCCTTGTAGGGCTTCAGGAGGAACCTACCCAAGGTATAATCTGTTTACTTTATAAAACAACCCTCAAGTCCATTGTTTTTAAGTCAGAGAGTGCTAACTACCATTTCTTTTGTCTTATACATTTCTCGCTAATATATTTCTCATACTTTGAGTACTCTGAAATATTTTTCTTGTAGATCCATTTCATAGAAAAGTGGTTTGCCTGAAATAGAGATTGAATCATAGTTTTATTTGAACAATGATTCTTAAAGTGAAGCTTAAGCTTGCTCAGTATATCTGGTTATGACTAAAGTAGCATAAACAAAGCACACAGATTATCTAGTCTTTTCAACTTGGCCTTTGACTTCATTATATCCTCATTGTAATTTCTTTGAAAACAAAGTGATTAAGTGGATTGGTTTAGTTTTTGCCCCCATTTTCTTTCTGCTGTTTGTCTTCAGATAGGGGTACAATCCTGTTTCATTGGCCAAAGCATGGATTCATTTGGAAGACAAGATCTCAGAGCAGTGCAGAGAAGGGAGATAAGCCAGTGAATATATTGGGGCTTATTCAAGTGCCAGGACTGCATCCTGCAAACGGATTAATAATAGTAATGACTTTAAAAATAACTGAGAATAAAAATACTGATATATTTGTATATTTTGGTCTTTCAAGGCAAGCAGAGTGCTGGTGGCATCCCGTAATTTTGCAAATGATGCTACATTTGAAATTAAGGTAAGAGGTGTTTTCCTTGTGTTAACTTTTCTGCAGGTCCCCTTTGATATACAGTTTTACCCTGGGAACAGAACATTTGATATTTTTGCTTTTTTACCATTTCAAGTGTTTTAGAATCAAAGGTTCAGAGACATTTAGCAAAAACTTACACTTCTTACTTAGCAGCTTGCTATGTTTGGGGTAGAAAGAAGGGCAAGCTAAAAAAAATTAAAGACTCCAAAGTTTAGAATGTGATTTGGTAAAACTTGTGAGTGAGAAGATTCTTTGAATACTTCTTTGAAAGTTTGTCTTTCAACCTATAACTCATTTGACTTCAAGGGGTTTACAGTGAAAGTCATCTTAGAAAGATTTCCTTCCTCCAGTACCCCATCCCATTACATAGTGAATTTTATGATATAAGGGGTCAGAAGCAATATGCAGCATTTCTGATATGTCCCTGTGGGTTTTTGAGATAAATATTATTTGTGATGGAGTTAGATCTCAGAATGGGACTGGCAGTGTTTACATTGTAGTAACTGGAAGACAACTGATTCCATTTCAGAAGTGTGACCTTCACCGGCTGGAAGAGGGCCCTCCTGTCACCACAGTGCTCACCAGGGAGGATGGGCTCAGATACTACAGGATGATGCAGACTGTCCGCCGAATGGAGTTAAAGGCAGATCAGCTGTATAAACAGAAAATTATTCGTGGTTTCTGTCACTTGTGTGATGGTCAGGTGAGTGATAGTTTTGTAATAAAGTTGTGTTATTTAGGAATTTAAGTGTGGCTTCTACTTGGTGGCTATTACTCTGCCTTACACATTGGAAGGATTCCAGGCTGGTATTGTACAATAAAAGTGAAAATGCTGAGTGAGACCTGCTATGCAGCTTATGCTAAAGAATCTATTCATGCATTACATGGCTGATTTCCTATGCCTTTATGGTATTGTGATCACCTGCATTGCATATACTTTTGGGGTAAAGGGTTTTACCAAGGACTACAAATTTAAATGCCTACAGGGACCAGCTAGGTAGAATAAATGAGTGAAGAAAGCTAGCTATACAAGACAGTGTGACAAGGACTGGTGGCGAACTGGAATAGACAAGTTCCCTGCAGGTCCCACTTGCAGGGGATGTCATGACTTGGTTCCAGCCAGTTGGTGCCATATGGAAATACGGGGCTAATGTTTCCTGTTCATTTCTTCAACACATGACAGAAGACTCGATTTTCTTGTGAGATTCCTTCTACTTTAATGTTGACAGCTGATTCGGGATTTCTTTTTAAATCACCTTACAGCCCAAAGAAAACATACATCTGTGGATTGGCAGTTTATGGCTTCTGCTTGGGCCTTACCCTCCACTCTGTTCTGATGATAGAGCTACTTTCTGTGGTTATTAATGAAGAGTTCAGTTAGGTTATTGTTTCATATTAGTCTAGGAAACCTTTTATCTAGAACTGTGTATTGTATTGATTAATTGATGCTTCTTCCTTTAATGCAGGAAGCTTGTTGTGTGGGCATGGAAGCTGGCATAAATCCCACAGACCATCTGATCACAGCCTATCGGGCTCATGGCTTTACCTTTACTCGTGGGCTTTCCGTACGAGAAATTCTCGCAGAGCTTACAGGTTTGTTATTAATTTACAAAAAGGGGAAATTAATGAATTCAGTTTTTAAATCTCTCCTATTAAGATGCTAACTCCCACCCTAGTCTATTTGGTTCAGTG
Organism: Myotis davidii; assembly: GCF_000327345.1. Lineage (NCBI taxonomy): Eukaryota > Metazoa > Chordata > Mammalia > Chiroptera > Vespertilionidae > Myotis > Myotis davidii. The sequence goes on along the minus strand of NW_006291567.1, from coordinate 1,028,500 downwards.
GATAGAGCATCAGCTTGCAGACTGAGGGGTCCCGGATTCAATTCTGGTCAAGGGCACATGTCTGGGTTGTGGGCTTGATCCCCAATAGGGGTGTGCAAGAGGCAGCCAATCAATGATTCTCTCTCATCATTAATGTTTCTATTTGTTTCTCCCTCTCCCTTCCTCTCTGAAATCAATTAAAAAAATGTTAAAAAAAGATGCTAACTCCTTATGAGTTAATATTAAAATGTTGAATTAAAAAAATATAAACATTTTCTCCCTTTTGAGTAAACTGACCATTTTTGAGGTCATCTGAGCCTTCAGGTTAAAGTTTAAAAAGATTAGCTCTATGAAATCAGAATTGTGTTTATTATCACTGTGACATGCCAGCAGAAATCTAGCAGTCAGTAGAAGCATTTCATGGTAAACAGTGTAAATTCTAGGAATCTCCTTAGTATTTCCTTTTGTCTTTGTCCCCCTTGGCTCTTGAACTCTTTAGTGTGCCAGTGTAGGAGAAATCAAATGTTTGTAACTGCCAAAGAAAAACAACAAACCAGTCCTAACATCTGAGGGGAACTCGTTGATGATAGAGCTGGAAGGTTAGGACCTGGGGCTAGTCTGACCTTTATTATAAAAGGACCTGGAGCAAAGGAGGAATATGTGTTTGCACAGAGGGGCAGGTGCTTATACAACTTAATTGGCCTCTAGAGTTCTAGTGGATGGGCCTCTTAAGTAAATGTTTGGGTGTGGTTTTGTTTGCATATTTGGTCTTTGATGCATATGTGTGTGTGCTGCCATTTCTAGGACGAAGAGGAGGCTGTGCTAAAGGAAAAGGAGGATCAATGCATATGTATGCCAAGAATTTCTACGGGGGCAATGGCATCGTTGGAGCTCAGGTAGTGGAGGATGGGGATTGCATGCTTTCCTAGATTTGGCCCTCATCTCTGCCTTTACAATAGTTCATGCCCAGGCGAACTTCCCTCTGTTGTATTTTAGTGCTCTTGGAGCTTAGAGTGCTTAACGGACCTATTGCTTTGTACCCTACCATTTGATCATTTAATAAATAGATTTGGACAATGACTTATAAGTAAGCAAGAGCCTCTAGCAGTGGAGCTATACCTTTATTTTTTTATTTATATTTCAGCACATTAATTGCTTTGTCACATCCACTTGGCCCTACTTCTTCTTCCTGCTATAGACAGTGCTGATGCTGGTGCCAGACCAGGAGAGGCAGATGATCAGTATCTCAGGGCTTACCTAGAGTCCCTATGCCAACTTCAGTTGTTTTTATCAATTAGTGAATAATGAAGAAGTAACAGCATAAAATCATATCTAGATTGTTTGGTTTACTTTCTAATATATTGAGATTTCTACAATATTTTTTTATGCCTAGGTTTCTTTTTTTGGCTCATAATTAATTGAATCTTTGAGTTCAGAAATGTTATTGCTTAATAGTTGAGAGTATAATAATTACTCATCTTACTCTCTTGGTTTATTTCTAATATTGGGGGTGGGGTAAGCATAGATAGGGTTGGGGTAGGGAGAGTTTGTAGTGACAGTATCATTTCTATCTCGATTTCTGGCAAAGAGTTAAAATTCAGAGCATTAATTTCTCCCCTCATGGATTTCTGTGCTTCCTTTCTTGGTTGTCCTTAATACTAGGTGCCCCTGGGAGCTGGGATTGCTCTGGCCTGTAAGTATAATGGAAAAGATGAGGTCTGTTTGACTTTGTATGGCGATGGCGCTGCTAACCAGGTGAGTATGTGCCTCTTTCAAAGTGTTGTCTATTCATAGGTCAGTTTGTAGAGAAGATATTATTTACTAGTTAAAATAGACAAGCTAAATTTGGGTTTTATGGCCAGATTAGAGATTCACCTCTTGGCATACTTCATAAGTGCTTTATAGGAATGTGCTCCTGTGAGGGAGCTCTTCTTTGCTGTACCTCAGTGATTCACGAACTTTGTGGACCTTTTTGTATTTGAACCCATTGCAAACCAATTCTTAACCCAGTACTGTAATGTACTGATTCAGTTTCTGGGAGGCCTTGGCGTTGTCAAACTCCTCTCATAGTTTCTGAGCCTTGACTCTGTGCTTCTCCGATCATGGTCCGAGGCGTCACTAGCCTGTGGATGGCACTCTGTGAGGCCCTGCTCTGGATGCTGATTCTTAGATACTGGTTTACTTTAGTTATCCATTGAGTCTCTTAGAACTTATAGTAAAGCATAAAACTAGGTAGCCACACATTTTTATGTGTTCCTCTTTTCCCTGGTCTATCTACTGTCTTGGCCCCACAGAAACAAGTGGTGTTTGCTTTTTCACATCCCTTAATTGGAAAAGATGATGCTTGCTGCATTTCCATCCCACCCCCCTCGGCGCGCGCGCG
>NW_006291567.1:1024741-1026115 GCF_000327345.1 Myotis davidii | reverse complement strand
AGGCTGTGCTATGTGCCTTTTCAATACCCTTCAAAACACACACACACACACACACACACACACACACACTCCTTTCCTCAGAAGCTTCGTTGTAGATGCGGCTTTTTATACTTTATGAAAGCTTTCTCTGCTAGGTAGAATAGCAACTGTTAGGATGCAATCTGAGAAAAATAGCAAAGTGAACTCACTTGAATTTCTTATGTATACTTCCAGGGTCAGATATTTGAAGCTTACAATATGGCAGCTTTGTGGAAATTACCTTGTATTTTCATCTGTGAAAATAACCGCTATGGGATGGGAACGTCTGTTGAGAGAGCAGCAGCCAGCACTGATTACTACAAGAGAGGCGACTTCATTCCTGGGCTGAGGGTAAGGACACCTTCATGGCTCGCTGCCTCTGTGTGTGTACTTGACAGTTTCAGACAAATTGAAGAGTTGTATTTTCGGGTTTTTTTTTTAATCCTCACCTGAGGATATTTTTCCCATTGATTTTTTTAGAGAGAGTGGAAGGGACAGAGGAGCAGGAAAGAAACAGCAATGGGAGAGAGACACATCAATTGGTTGCCTCCAGCATGCACCTCACAGGCAGGAGGAGATCAAACCTGCAACCCTTAAGATCTGTGCGCTGGTGCTCTAACCACTGAGCAAACTACCCAGGGCAAGAGTTCTATTTTCTTAATGCAGGAACAGCTCACGTAGAGTTAAAATGCTGTTAGGCAGTTTGATTTATACTCTGCCCCTTTGCCATGTATTCACAGGTAGATGGAATGGATGTCCTATGTGTCCGGGAGGCAACAAAGTTTGCAGCTGCCCATTGTAGGGCTGGAAAGGTAAGACTTTATCTGAGGCCTCTGGGCTAGAGATTGCTAGTGATGTTTATCTGTTTTAAAGTTAAAAGATTGCCTCCCCCATGTCTGTCATAGGTATGCAGGGGTAGCTACTGACTGAGGCGCATAAGATAGAAGTAGAGTCCAGTCAAGTGAATCACATCCCTTTATAAATGGTGTTGTCTTGGTAGCTTACCTCCTTGGGAAGCATTCCACATTGCTCCCATTTGGGGTAAATCTTCCAGGGCTTCCTCAGCGTTTTGTCTCTATCTTCATTGTGACACTTTATCTAGTTTGCCTTTTGGTTTGGTTAATTATGTGCCTCCAACCCCCCATTAACTATAAGCTGGAGTGAACAGATTAGGGACCCCCGCAATGCTCAGCAGAGAACTTTGCTTATATAATAGACATTCAGTATAAGTTTGTCTTCTATAAATTAAATATTATGGTTGACGTATGTAATCTTGGTCTTGCTGTTTCAGTCCTAAGAATCTTGACTTTTCAGTTACGCAATGGAGAGGACAGTGAGGTTGGCCTGACGAGGAAT
>NW_006291567.1:1003169-1024684 GCF_000327345.1 Myotis davidii | reverse complement strand
CAGCCCAGAAAGCATGCCCAGAGGTTCACCTTTCAGTGACTTCTGTATGTGTGTCTGGGCAATAATGTAAATTAAGATTTGGCTAGCAGTGATGAAAATGAAAGAAGGGGAGTAAAGCAGCCGGGAAATGCAGAGCAGTTAAAGAAGAGAAAACAGGAATAAAATAGAGCATGGTGAAGATGGCAGGTTGGTGCCAGCAGGCTCAGCAGTCTACATCAGGACTGCAGGACTAGGGGTCCAGGCCCTGGAAGCTGGGTACCGTGCCCCTCCCAGTTTCTGAAAGAAGATATGGGGTCTAACTCCACATGGAAACAGGATCAGTGGTTTGTAGCATGTGTTGACTTTCCCAGCCTGACCAAAGCTTTATCTTGGATTTGGGGAGGGTCTGGAAAGCCCCTTATCACCGCCCCCTTTACCAAACCCACTCTACTTCCAAATGGCTGCTGGATGACATAACAGAAAGAAGAGGTGACAGTTATTGAGGGCTTGACATATGTCAGGTAATCCACTATTTTTTAAGTGTTTAATTGGCACAACTCTGAGTTAGGTTATTACTGTTTTGCAGATGAGGAAACAGAATACTTAAGAGTACATAGCTAGTATCTGTTACACTAGGATTGGAACCCAAGCACTTGGACTCAGGATCTCCCTTTTTAACTACTACACCAAACTGCCCAGAGATCCTAGATTCACTTCCCTCCCGATGGGTTGTTCTTGTAGGGAGCTAGTGTTTTATGAGCAGGCTACCTGGTTGTAGCCAGGCTGGCCAAACTCCCAGCAGAGAGACAGATGGGGTCAAGTATCAGGGTACCTGCCAGCTTCTTGTTACACACTGGCCAGATCTGAATGCAGCAGAATTGGTTGCTCGCCCCTACGGAACAATGCCTGAAATGGATGTGAGGTGGAAATTCACCTCCCCAGCCTATCTTTAGTTCTACTGTCCTTTTGTGCTTTCCAGTACACATGGAGATTTGCCTTAATCTTATTTTGTTAGTTTTAGTATTTTTCTCTAGTGCTTTAAAAGGATCAGTATGCTTATAGATGTCACCTGTGATTGGAGGAGAAAGACTAGCTTAGTGACCCTGAAGATAAATGCCATTCCCCTTTCTGCTGCCATACCTGCTTCCTAATAGGTTTTTCTTCCTTAAATTTAAGCTGTTTTTATAGGATTCTGTGACAAATGCAACACTGTTGGAACAAACATTCTTTAACATCAGTAGGCTCTGTAATATGCTAAGTGCCTTTTTTATTCCCAACAAATTGGGGCAGGTTCCTGTTTAAAATGAGAATGAAGAAACATGCAGTCAATCTGTATTAGAAATGAGAACAGATAAGCAGCAGTCAACTAATAAGAAATTCCTGACAACTCACCTGATTTATGGATCTGTTGAGAATATGTTTGATCCTGCAAGTGTGTGCATTTGAGGCCATTGATTGTTGGTGTGCTGTGCCTGTGGTCTTGCCTAATCTCCCTTGGGTTCTGTTTTAGGGGCCTATACTAATGGAGCTGCAGACTTACCGTTACCATGGACACAGCATGAGTGATCCTGGAGTCAGGTATGGTCATGGGAAATATGAGCATGGTGTCTAAAGTGGGATGTGCTATGAATGGTGCTATTCACATGAAAAAGCAAAGCATTTCAACATTTGCTTTTGAAGTCAGACACTAGTTGGCTTCAAGTAAACTTGAGTTCTGGCTGGAAAGCAGTGCCTCCCAATAAAGTGTTTCCAATATAGAAAGTATTCTGAAAAATCCCTACTATATAATATCTACGTTAGCATGAGCAGCAATAAAATAAAATTGCCGAAATTTTTCCATAAAGCAGGTCCGATGGTGTAGTAAATTGGGGGGCATTACCCCAGATTCTTTTTCGTGGCATTATCTTTTCTAAAGTGAGAATTTGAAAATGTTCTAGCTGGTATGGAGTGGGGCCAGCTGGCACATGGGGCATTCAGTATGTTGAAATAGATGAGTCACAAAGAGATAGGGTACACTAGAAGGTAGGAGTTTTATGTGTCAATTAGTAGTTCTGGCATATAATGCTGTGGTCCCAGAGAGTGACACAGTAGTAGCAGATTTAGTCAAAGTAAGCCATAGCAAGCCTTTGAGTGTAGAGTGGAGGAATTCTAAGGGAAAATATAAAGAGCAACTTATATGGAAAAATGCACTTTATGTAATTCTTTTTTCAAAAAATGGTAGTCCTTTTAGTGTTATTTCAAGTAATGCGTGGGACAAGGATGTATTACAGGGATTCAAGAATTGGAAAACCTGTTATGCAAGTTTTTGCTGGCCACACTTCTCCAGGGTCTTAAGGGAGAAGAGAAAGGCACATTTATTTCCTGCTTGACATTCTACTGCTTCAAAGTCTGTGATTATCACTACCAAGAACCATCGCCACTGTCCCCACCTATGTGAAATTTAGAGCTCAAGGGAGTGAGACAGTTGACACAGAAAGAGTCTCCACTTTCTTCAGACCCTACCTCTAGATCAAAGATGCAGAGAAGACTTGGTCTCTGTGGTCACAATGCTGGGGAAGCCAGGTGAATTAATTGCCAGTATAGAGTTTTCTATAGAAGATATAAGCAGCTCTTACAAAATGGTAGGCTCAGTTCTTATGCTTTGAAAATACAATTCTGTCATTCCATCAGCGACATAGGTATTGATGAGCTCCATCTCAGCAACAAACTTCCATATATCACAGAACTCTTTGCTATACTGAAACTGTTCTTACCTACTTCTGTTTCTCTCCCTGTAGTTATCGTACACGAGAGGAAATTCAGGAAGTAAGAAGTAAGAGTGACCCTATCATGCTTCTCAAGGATAGAATGGTGAACAGCAATCTTGCCAGTGTTGAAGAATTAAAGGTATTGTTACTTTTGGTGGTTTAAAAGTGAGCTTTCCTTTCTGAGCAATCGATATTTCTCCACACAAAAATAGCTACCACTCCTCAGTGAACTACCTTATGGGAAAGTATCTATTATCACAGAACATTAGTCATATTGGCCAAAGCCTGTTAAAACCTCCCAAGAGCACAATTAGTTTTTCCTAGAAATATAGTTTGGTGATTATTTTTATTTTTTTAAATTCGTGTTTCTACACTAGGATGTGTGTGTGTAATTACTTTTTAAACATTTTTATTGATTTCAGAGAGAGGAAGGGAGAAGAAATAAAAACATCACTGATGAGAATCATCAATAGGCTATCGTCTGCACGCCCCCTACTTGGGATCGAGCCTGCAACCTGGGCATGTGCCCTGCCTGGGAATTCAAAACCTGACCTATTTCATAGGTTGATGCTCAATCACTGAGCCTCACTGGCTGAGTGAGGCTTTAAATGTTGAAGGCTTTAAAGTATAAGTACTTTAAATGTTGATGTTTGTACTACAAAATATTCCTGGGTATATCATTGTGTCACTTAGTTAAATAACATCTTTATAGCAGCTATTTATTAGTAGTAGAAGAATTGTGGTTATACTAGCAACAGGATCAGAGTACAACGACTTGGTACTTAAACTGTGTTTATTTAAAAATCTCGAACTGTAATCTGATTTTAGGAAATTGATGTCGAAGTGAGGAAAGAAATTGAGGATGCTGCCCAGTTTGCTACAGCTGATCCTGAACCACCTTTGGAAGAACTAGGCTATCACATCTACTCCAACGAGCCACCTTTTGAAGTTCGGGGTGCAAATCAGTGGATCAAGTTTAAGTCCATCAGTTAATGGGAGACTGCATGTAATGGATGGTTACATCTTCAGTGGGCTATTTGACAGCAACTATAAGGAACTCTTGTTGTTCTCACCCATAGAATGTATGTAGATTAAGGTAGTAATTGCATGCGGTTTATACAGTATTGCATTAAAGATTATGTTAGATTTATATAGGTCTAAATAGGTAACAGACTTTGCTTAACCTTCCTTCAGATTATTTCCTTAAAATAGTTCTATTTGATCTAGTTTATACACTATTTTAACAGGTACTTTTTAGTTATTGAAAGGAAAAACAATTCTTTGTATGCCTGTCCAATTCTGCCACCTTATTTTTTGGGGGTAGGGACTCATTCCCCCAGCTGGCCCAACCCCACAGCTAACAACAACGTACATTAATGCACACACACGCCTATAAGACAACATTTAGTTGTCTAACCAGGCAGTGGGTAGAAGGACAGTTCCATTTTTAAATAGGATTACTTCACAATCATTTCAAAGGTCAAATAACTTAAAGTGCAATTAACCAGTTACTATTAACTTATAACCTAAAACTGATTCCCAGCCTTTTTGTTAAACACCTATTGTTTTATCTTTGCAGCAAGTGCTATATAGGATGTGCTGATTTTTTGTTTTCAATTCTTCATGGTGTTTTATGTGTATCTGTATGAGAAACTTTAACAACAAAGATGTGGGCTCATTGCTCCCTCTGTCCCCTGGCTTTGCTGACTGATTAACCTTCATCTTGGGTCGCCGGGGCCCCCTGAGTCTGTCTTCTGTACTGGGAGGCTTCACTCCAGAGCCTGCAGAGGAGCCCACCACTACGAAACAAAAAGAAGAGTCTTCTTTAGAGTCAAAAGAAAACTTCAAAGCAACACCACAGAATACTTCTTTAGGAGCCCTTACAGCAAAAACTATATACACTATAGTATATAATTCTAGGCTTGTCTAGATTTCTTCTCTCGTTGTAAAAACTTAGTTAAAATAGAAATATGTTCTTTTTGCACATGGAGGTGACATTTGTGCCCCAGCAGGAGTGGGACATTGTCTTAGAGGTATATGCAGGCATGCTGATGTGAACAGAACAGCCCATTTAAGATGACATGGGAACCAGAATGTAGCTGCAATTTAAAACTTAGTTAAAATAGAAATATGTTCTTTTTGCACATGGAGTTGACATTTGTGCCCCAGCAGGAGTGGGACATTGTCTTAGAGGTACATGCAGGCATGCTGATGTGAACAGAACAGCCCATTTAAGATGACATGGGAACCAGAATGTAGGCTGCAATTTAAAGATATGTTTTGGTGTAGCATGGAATGGGGAGAGCGCTTATTTCGCCTTCCTGCTTTTCCTACATAGCCTTTGGCTTCTGCCATCTCTTGGCTTTACTCCCAACTTGAACCTGGGAAAACTACAGAGTTTAGAGTTTTCTAAGCCATAGAAAAAGGAATTAAGTTCAATGAAGGGGAAAAGGTAGCAGCACTTCGTTTTCTACTATATTTAAAAGGATAATCATATGAAAAAAGTTGTTTTCTATTGTACAAAATGTTCTGAGGCTGTTCTTACCGTAGACCAAGGTATCTGAGGTCTTCCTTAGTGATGTCATTCAGAATATCAGAAAGTTTGTAACCTTCATTAACAATCTGAAATACAGATCAAATACATAGGAAGTAAGCACCTTTGTGATAATAGCATAGGATTGTTTTTTGGGGTATAACTTTACCTTTTCAATAGAATTTGCATCTGCTCCTTGCATTTGCAACCAGTCTACAAGCTCTTGATATGTTCTCTGCTCATAAGACGATGCTGGGTTCTCTGTAGTAATTAGAAATTTGTTTTATTGTATATTGATGTGTAACAATAAAACTTGAACAGTGACAAGGAAATAAACTATTCCAGAATGTAAATGTGATGTGAAAAGGAAATGGATCGAGCCTGTCTCAGCTGCTCTAATACACAGTGTACAATAGTCCAGAGTCAAATAATCCTTACCTGTGACCTTTAGCTAGTTTGGAACTTGGTTATGTATCACTTTAAATAGTTATTCCCATCTCTAAAATGCCTTTTCTCAGGAGTCACATCCCTAACTGCACTGGAAATCAAAGGAGGAAGTATGTTTTAGTGGGATTTTTGTCTCAGGCCTCATACATTCACATTCCAAGAGGTAGCTGTAGCCCTTTTGTAAGCAGCACAGAATGAACAAAGCAGGTTTACTGAGGTGTAACTTATACAGTAAACCACCCACTTTCTTTGCAGCAAAGTCATGTGACCATTACAATCAAGATACAGAAATGTCTATCACCCCAAGATATGTAGCAAGGAGCCACATCTTTTGTAATCAATCCCCCCTGCCCATTCTGATTTGTTTTCTGTCCCTATAGTTTTGCCTTTAACAGAATGTTATGTAAATAGTCTATATTTATGGAGTCATAGTATATAGCCTTTTGAATCTGGCTTCTTTCACTTAGCATAACACTTTTGCGAGTCATTCTGTTTTTAATGTACCAGTAGTTCCTTTTTATTATTGATTAGTATTCCAGAATCTAAAGGAATACTTAGTGATTAATTAGAAAATAATTAAATTTTGTCATGGTTAACTAGAATATTAGCTTTTAATTTTTATTTTTTATGTTAATCCTCACCTGAGGATATTTTTCCATTTATTTTCAGGGAGAATGGAAAAGAGAGGGAAAGACAGAAACATAAATGTGAGAAAAACATCGATTGGTTGCCCCCTGCACAAGCCCCGACCAGGGCCGGGGAGGAGCCTGCAACCAAGGTACATACCCTTGACTGGAATTGAACTTGGGACACTTTGATCCTCAGGCCGATGCTCTATCCACTGAGCAAAACTGGCTAGGGCTAGAATATTAGCTGTTAAATTGTCTCTCAGAATTAAGTCAGAGCAAGTAGAAAGTCACTCACCATTAGATCTTAATTGTGACTGAAAGTCACACAATTGTTGACTTTGCTGTTGTAGGCTTTGCCATATAAGATTCTTGTATGCTTTCTCTGTTTGAAGTAGTTTTTTCAAAAGTCTGGTGTAAAAAAAAAAAAAAATCATTCCAGAGAGTCTAACACCATTCAGTTCAACTCAAATATGTCTTTAACATTAGAGATTGAGAGAAAAAAGCACAATCCCAATGGTCAGTATAGTTTCTTCAAAGTTTTGTGAACAGGTTTCAGTCTGCACATGAGTAAATTCCTTGTTTCCTCCCCTTGAAAAAAAAAGACTCTGGGTGGGAGTATATTTTTTCTCAAAATATGCTATGAACCAAGATAACCCAGTGGAACTCAGCCAGAATGATCTGATAACTTTAACTTGTCTTCCCTAAGTCAGGTTAAGTTACTGAAACCAGAAGTCAAGCTCTTTCCTCCTCTCATGGGACTAAGCCGAGGAGATAGAAACCTGCTGTACAGGAACTGGTCTCACAGATGCTCATACAGACCAGTTATTCCCAGGCAATATCACTTTGGGCAGTAGGTACCATCTTCCTGCTCTGCCCCCAAGACAGCTAAAGCACCTCCATACTGCAAGGATAGTCATGCTTTGTAGGGATTTAATGTTTATCAGGCATTTGCAATTGTGCTGGCTGCTATTTACTAATTCCTAATTCTACAGAGACTGGTAACATATCAACAGTGGAGAATAACCTTTGAACCTATATACAATATTCTTTCGAATTGGTAATTACAAACTTTATCAGAAAAACATTTTTTAAAGTGCTAAGTATTACTATCAACTTTCACATTTGTCATATTTCAAAAACTTTAACAATTTTGCCACCACCACGAGTTCATTAAGACTCCAGGTCTTTCTAAAAAAATGATTAGATCTGCCTAAGATTCAATGTTAGAGATCCCTAGGGGTGTATACAGCTTCTGTTCCAAAATATGTACACCTGGCACCTAATCGCTCCCCATTAAATATTAACATTATGGATGATCATGGGGCAAAAAAAGCATCATTTGGAACCAATACCAACTAGTTTTCTATAGCTGTGGCTTATATTTTTCATAAATCCATTGATGATATGATTCCCCTAGTACAAACAGGAATCATTTTATTAAGCACCTACTATGTGCCAGGAAGTGAATAAAACAGACCGGCTCTTGGGGGACCCTCATAATAGTGCCAGGTTCCCTTGGCTGGGAAGGCAGTCCATGAATGCCTGCCGAGGGATCATGATAAACCACAAGGAAGAGATTCAAAGAGGTAAGGTCAAACTTCCTTGAGGTCAGGGTTATGGGCCAACTGCCATAGTAGAGTGCTAACCAGTCCTCAACTTGGCTACTTCTGTAGGGGTGGGCTGCAATGTCCACTGCTGTACCCACAGGCCATGCCAGGGTTCCTATCTGGCAAAAAGACAGAAAACTCCAAGATGCTGCTGCCTTTAATATGGCTAAGTGCTGTGCGGCCTGGATTTCCAATATTAAAGAAAGGGAGGCATTTAACCTGTCCATTGAAACTGAGAATACCCCTTTGCCCAGTTCCCTAGTGGTGATTCTTTTCTGAGACCGGGGTGAAGCACACAGCAACTAAATCAATTGCCTTGCTGGTCCAGGTCATTGTTCCACCCTTACTGACCTGCCGGTTTCCTGCCTCAGACTGTCTAGCTGGAGGCTCAGATCCTGCTGGAGATCCTGATACTGGGCTTGCTGGACAAGTGCTGAAGTGGGTTTGGTACCTCCATGTATTGCATGTGCTTCACTTCCAGGTGGGTCTGCTGGGGGACCATCCTGGTCCACCTCATCTGGGTCCTCATTCATCTCTTCTGTTTCCTCGGTGGCCTCAAAGTGGGCTTGGAGCTCTGCGCAATCATGGAAGAAGAAGAAGACAGGACCACAGTTCAACAAGACCAGAGGAACAAAAAAGCTTTTATGTTCCTCTCTGGATTTCGCTCCTTCCAACAAGACCAGAGCCTCCTGTAGCTTTTATGTCCCAATACAGTGTTGTACTGACAGGGCCAGCAAACAGGGCTGTTCAGAAGCTGGCCCTGCCAATGCAACACTGTATTGGGATTGGGATTTTAAAAATGGAGAGGAACTATTTCACTCAGTTCTTGGCAGTGCCAAAGTGATCACCCCCAGTTTAAAGATGAGGAAACGGGGGTTTAAAGATGTTAGGTTAGCTAGCCAAGGGGAGTTTTAAAAAGGTACAACTAGGCTTCCAACCTGGCCTGTGTACATTTACTACAGAAAGGTGCCTACTTGGAGCAGGGAGTAATGGAGTCCTGGGGATTAAAGAGCTTCTCCCGGAAGCTAGAAGCTGAGCAGGGCTCTCATGCATTCAGGGGAGCAGGCAAAAGACGGAAGGAGCAAAATCCAGAGAGGAAATGGCAGTGTCAACACAAGTGTTACAAACCTTCCTTTGCAGGAAGAAGTCACCACAGAAAGAGAATCAACTTGAATAGTAAGCAGCTCTAACACAGAGTTGACAAGAGCAAAAGATCTAGAGTTACCACACGGTGATTCTGAGGAGAAGGCACCATTCAATTCTCAACCAACCAGCAAGTGTTCCTAAGGATGCATTGTAGCATTTATGCTAACTTTTAGCATAAGTTAGTGTCATGAGTTTAGTGTCGGTTAGGCACAGAAATACAGCGCAGGAGAAATTCTTAGAATCAGAACCTTAGCCCCATAGGGTTTGTGATAGTATTGCTTTATTGCAAGGAAGTATAGCCAAGATGTGAAAGAGAACACAATTGTTGAGCATAGGGGATAGACATTTCTGGTCTTTTCCATAGCCTGAAGCCAACCTTGACTGAGAAGCAGGCACTTACCTGAGATAAGAATGATGACTGCAGCCATCACCACTCGCTGGATGATGATATCCATCACACACAGCCACTGGATGTTAATAAAGTGGTACCTCAACATTCTACTCACCTATAAAACACAAAAATGCAGATTTCTGGTCCACTGTACTTCTAAGAAATAAGTTTTTACTAATTCTAATTTCTACTCTCTGAGATAGAGTGTTCACCATTCTGCTCTGCATTTCTACCCTACTTCTGTTTCTTCTGGACTGAGTCTCCAAGCTGACCCTAAGTCAGCGGTTCTCAACCTGTGGGTCGTTGACCCCTTTGGGGGTCGAACGACCCTTTAGGGATTCCCTTGAGTGTGGCTCTTCCACAAAACACTACATGCGGGCGCGCACGTACAATGCGATTGAAACTTCGTGGTCACACTCAAGGGGCCAGCGAGCCGCAGTTTGCCGACCACTGGCTAGGAGATGAGTATGGTGATCAAATCTACTGCACTGGGCCTCTTCATTGTTTATTCACTGAGCACTTATGAAACCTCAGGCTCTGTGCTGGAGGCTTGGGACACCAAAGCTCAGGCAGACATGGTCTCAGACCTGAAACAACTCCTCTGTTTGGGCAGACACAAGCTTAAACCCCAAATCTATTCAGCTGGCAAATGCTACTTGTTCCCAAATCCTGCACTCCTGCGATTTGTGGCCAAATGCAATTGACCTATTCACCTGCAATTGCATATTCAATGTTTAAAAGAACTGAAACCCAGATTCGGGTGTCAACAGGTGAGAAGAGATGGGGACTGTGAAAGAAGATGGTAATTTAACCCCATGGGATTGGCTATGAGCTGCTTCAATGGGCCTCCTGCTTTCTGGTATGTTCTCTAGGGCCACATAGAGTACTTACAACATTCTGAAATCCAAACAGTATCAGATGTATCTGACTGAGTAAAAAGCTGTCGAATCCCAGGACCACTTTTAGCTCTGATATCCTGGATGCCATCACTCCATTCTCCTCGGAGTGGATGAAGTCCCTCAGGATCCCAATTATGTGCTTGATGTGGTCGACTGAGAGATGTGGTTCTTCCGAATTCTAAACACACACACACACACACACACACACACACACACACACACACACACACACAAAATCACTTTCATTGAGTAAGTCCGAGAGACGAAGCAAAATTCAAGAAGTATTGTGGGAAACTAGATTAACTAGATTGTCCATTGTGCATTTGCTAAAGAACTGTGGCTGCCTCAGGTGAGATGGAATCTCTCTTCCTGGAATTCTCTCCATCTTTTTGGTTAGAGGGTTATGTGCCCCTCCCCCCCACCTCCTCGCTGGCTCCCACACTCATGCCACTCATCCCACACTCAGCCCGCCTAGGGATGTTTCTGGCATCCCGTTTAACTCCTTTTAAGACCCTGCCTTGAACAAGGCTTTCTCAAAAGGGACAGAGTGGGGGCAGTGCCCTCTTCCTGAAAGGACCTTTCCTTATCTAAAATAACCTCCCTAAACTGGCTGCTCTAGAGCAGGTTCAAGGGCTCAGAGCTCCTGGGCTTTGTGCTGCCATTTGGCTTATTTGCCACCAGGTAGCATCACTGACCCAGGCATGGCCGGATTCACTGCAGTGTTAGGCACATGTTTTCAGCAGTTTCTCCCCACCTCCCATGTATTTTGTTTTGTTGGGGGGATGGACATTGGGAAATACTTATGGTGATTATTGTAACTGCAAATGTTCCAGGGTAGCACGAACCTCAGTACCACTGGACCTCTCTGGGACCTGGACACACTCCCCCCAGCCTGTACCTGAAACAGGTACTCCTGCAGGTTGGAAGTCAACAGGTCCTGCCCATCCCAGAGGATTCTGCATAGGAAGGCACGACACTCTTGTTCCTGGTGCAGCTGGAAGAGATCCAGGTCCCTGTCCTCAGGGTTCAAGGCTGAGTTCTGGTCTTCTGTGCTCAGGTCTTCTGTGATCCAGCTGTCATCCTGAACCCTGTGGACAAACACAGGTGACAAACAACCCCTGTGTCCTGAGCAAAGCTGGTATTCTAGGACCCCATGGGGGAGGAACTAAGAGGTGACTCTGCAGTGTCAACTTCAAGAAGATAAAATTACAGGAGGCAGGCTGATGGAGGAGAGATGCAGTGTGTTTTCTCTCTTAGCAGCAGTGTTGGGAGAGGGTGGGTAAAGGGGGAAGGGAGACGGAAGGGAGAGGAGGGGATTAAAGGGATAATGAGGGGCAACTGGGGAGGCAGAAGGGGCAAGGGAAGAGGGGGCGGGAGAAGAGGGCAAGAGACCAGAGAGAAGGAGACAAGGGAAGGAGGGAGATGTAAGAGGGGGAAGACCAGTGAGAGAACACACTGCCCTCCCCCTTGCATTGTTGACCCCCTGCCACCCTACAGATCCAGCAGAAAGAAACAAAAGCCCTTCAAGTCCATCTGATTTTGACCCAGAAGGTATTTTGTAACCACCCCACCCCTCCGTCACCCCATGAATGAGCAGCTCTCACAGGCCCACAGCAGGACAGGGTAGATAGTACCTGAGCAGGTTGCAGAGCCCATGCATGGACTCCCAGGCATTCTCTAACCTGTTGAGCTGGGCGTCCAACTCCAGGGGGCCAGGGTTATGTTCTTTGCTGCTAGAGCCCACGAATTCCCCCAATGCGCCCATGGTCAAGGCAGTGACCTGGGAACCTGTTGTGTGGGGGCAAACATAAAGGGGCAGAGGCTCAGAAAGTTAGGGGTAGGCTTAGAGAGGGAGTGTGCAAAAGGGAGGACTCAGAGATTGAGGAAGCTGAAGGAGAGGCTCACACAGGAGGAGGAGGATGCTGTGGGGGTCCGAAAACAATGCTGGAAGGGAAGCTCAGAGAGAGAGGATGGAAGCTCAGAGAGGGACAATACTAAGGTAGGAGACTCAGGAAAAATGCTGGGGAAAGGATCAGAGGGAAGTTGCTTGCGGGGTGGGGGCTCAGAGAGGGAGGATGCTTATGGGGAGGCTCAGAGAGGAACAACACTAAGGTGGGAGACTCAGGAAAAATGCTGGGGAAAGGATCAGAGGGAAGTTGCTGGGGGGGGGGCGCTGCTCAGAGAGGGAGAAGGGGGAGCTAAAACAGGATGGAGGCTGAGGGATCAGTGAGGGAGAATGTTTGTAGAGGCTCTGAGAGGGAGGAAGAAGGCTCAGAGAGAGAGGCAGTAGGCTGGGAGGATTGTCCACTCAGAAAAAGATGTAGAGTCTCAGAGAGGACACATGCTTGGGCTTGCTAAGACTGCTGCTCTAACTGCAAACAAATGCCCAAAGATCCTGGTGAAATGTATCTTCTGCTTCAGCAGGTCTGTGATGGGCCTGGGGTTCTGGGTTCTAACCAGCCCATGGGAAACACTGATGTATCTAGTTATGCTCTGAGAACAAGATGCTGAGACACTCTGTCCTGCAGTCAGATTCCATCTACACCCGGGAAAAGAGAACAAAGGGCTTCCTTCGCAGGAGTTACTCTTAAGTCATTGCCAGCAGGACTTATTGCCCTAGAAGGGGTCACTTAGCTATAATGGGCTGTGGGCTATAAGACATCCACTATAGGCAAACTCCTCTGACATGCCCTTTAAACAAAGTCAGGAGCCATGTAAGGCAATAGGCCAGGCTCCAAAAATGAAATGCCAGGCCCTGCAGGTGGGGAAGACATAAAACTCCAGCTAGGGCCCCTCTGGCATCCTTCCTTGGCACAATCCCCAAAAAGATTTTAACAAGGTGGGTGGCATCACTGTCACCTATGGGGCTCCCTATGTCCTTGTCAGGAAATCACATTCATTGGTTGTGTTTGGACAGCCCCATGCCTGCTGCACCACCCCCATGACTATTCTATGAAAATAGGCAGTGTGGCTCCCTTAGCACTATGGAGAACTGGCACTCTTTGAGCAACAGAGAACCCAGGGGCCCAGGGGGTCACCCAACTGTCCTAGTAGGCCTCACCTGATGGCTTGAAAACAATTTGGGTCTTCTTGCCCTTGTTCACCAGCCTTAAGAAATCCTTCTTGAGCAGGTCAGCGGCAGTGGGACGTTTGTAGGGATCGGGCTCAAAACAGGATAAAAGGAAGACTCTGGCTTCAACTGAAAGGACTTCTGGAATCTCAGGGTGGATCTTAAACAACCCCACCTGCATTTTGAGGGAGAGGTGACCAATGTGACAGTGAGGCCTCAGGGAAAACAAATGTATACACCTTCAATACAAAGCTCTGAGGGGCTGGGGATGGATGAAGCATAGCAGCCTCAATGATTGGTACCCGTGTCCAAGCCACAATGGCCTCTTGGGACTTTGCCCAGCAGATTGTGGAGAAAATGATGCTGGAGCAGTTTCAGAGCCTAGGCCTTAGGAGACCTTGGGGCTTCTGTTGCAGTCCTTTCAGAGCCCTGAGACCACTATGCTGGGGGAACACCCAGGGTGAAGGGCCATGTGGACGAGGGCCTCCAAGAGCATCCTGCCCCAGCCAAGCCAGCACATGATTGAGTCTGGGTAAGACCAGAGGGAGAGCCAATGGTTAGCCCACAGAATCATGGGAAATACAAAGTGGTTGTTTTTAGCTTCTATAGTGTTGGGGTGGTTTGTTACACAAAAGATACCTGAGATGAGCCCGGGACCGTAGTCTGCAGCAGGATGCTCTAACTGAGGGGGCTCAGAGGTATCTGTGGTCTGTTCCCTGATGCACAGGATCCCCAAAGGACGGCCCACTCAACTTTAAGTGCATTCACAGCCCCAATCCCCCTCTTCCAGCTGCAAACCATGTGCAGACCAAAACTGGAGCTGGTACCTCATGGCCCACACCCTTATCCCCCTGGGGTACAACTGGCTGAAGGAGAGGCACTGCCCTTTCCTCTTCAGGCTCCTGCTACAGTTTCTGCTTCAGCTCCCACTTCTGGCCAGCTCATCCTTGTCCTGCTAAAGACTCTCTGTCCCTGTGGCTTGGAGGAGAGCAGGAGTTGGGGCTGAGCTGTCACGTCAATGTGACATGAGAATGCTTCCACAAGTCCTGCTCATCCATCTTGCATAACGGTGCCCATCAGGGGTGACTCCCCTTAGAGGACTTTTTGTCTTAAAAGTTCATAATCTTCCCTGCATCTTTTTAGAGCCCAGATGACAAGCCCTGGGTGTAATCCCCTCTTGACTCCAGATTCACCCCATTCCCAGCTTCCTGGCACCCCCAGGGGGCTGGCCTGGCCTCCTTTGCTCCCCTAAGTGAGATCTGGGTACTGCAGAGAATGGCCTTTTGACTTCTCATACCCAAGTTCCTTGACCAGGGTGCAGTAACCATCTCTGATGCCCTGCTTATTGTGGGCTGGAGAGTTTGGGTTGGGGGAGAGGGAGTGGGAAATTACTAACCAATGGGGATAAGGGTTCAGTTAAGTAAGGTGGGAAAGTTCTAGAGAATTGCTGTACAACATCATACCTGGAGTCAATAAGACTGTACTGTGTACTGAAAAGTTTGTTAAGGAGTAGATCTCACATTAAGTGCTCTTACAACAATAAAGTAAAATATTGAAAATAAGTTCTGGATTTTGAGAACACTAAAGCTGGATGGAATTGAACCCCCAAGATCTGAAATGCAGGGTTCATTACAGTTAGCATTTTTACCTGAGAGGTGGGGGCATGAGGGCACTAGGGGGACCAGAGACAAAAATTCAGAACAAGAACCCAAAGTAAGGGGTGGCTCGTCACCTGGGTCTCAGAACGAAAAGAGCAAACATGGATGGCACCCTGGCAGTACATTACTTTTTAAGGGCACTTTGCTGTTAACGCAAAGGTCCTGTTTTAGTTTCACAGGGATGCCATAACCAAGTACTACAAAGTGGGTGGTTTACAAGAACAGAAATCTAGTCTCATAGTTCTGAAGGCTAAATGTCTGAAATCAAGGTGTCAACACAGCCAAGCTCGCTCTCTGAAGGCTCTAGGGTAGAACCCTTCCTGTCTTCTTCCCAGTTTCTGGTGGTGGCTGGCAGTGCTTGGCGTTCCTTGGCTTTCAGATGCATCATTCCGATTTCTGCCTCCACTCTCACAAGACCTTCTCTGTCTCCTCACAACATCTTCACTCTGTGCCCAAATTTCCACTTTTTATAAAGACACTAGTCATATAGGATTAGTCCCATATAATTGATCCCATTTTAACTTGTTATCTCTGTAAAGACTCTATTTCCAAATAAGGTCACATTCTGAGGTGCTAGGGATTAGATGTTCAATATATTATTTTTTTGGAGGGTACAATTAAATTCTTAATAGTCATTTTGGGGGGAAAACAAATCCTTTTATTTAAGACACTTCCCAGAAGTTTCTTGAAAATTTCCTAAAGGATTCTAGAGATACCAGAAATAATTTCTACAGCCTTTGCAAATAGAACATAGGGGATGTTATTTACTAGTAGCTTTCTAGATAGGAAAAGATGGCGACGTAGGTAAGCGCCTGTACTCGCCGCCTCCCATAACCACATCAAAATTACAAAATACAGAACAACCATCATTCAGAACCACCTTAACTCTGGCTGAATAGAAGTCCTACAACTAGAGAGGTAAATAAGAAAGCACATTGAGACTGGTAGGAGGGGCAGAGGTACAAAACAGGCTGGTCCAACACCCACATGTGACACTTTTTTTAATCAGGAGGGAGATGGTCTCTGCAGAGCCAGCTCCTGAGGAACAAGGGGCCCCATACCCACACCAGAGCCCCCCATCCCAGGGTTCCAGAGCTGGGAATAGAAGTCCCCATTAACTACAGGCTGTACAAACCAGGGTATTAAAGCTCAGTGACAAGGAGGCTGCCAGATGTTCCGCTCTATCCACTGAGCCAAACAAGTTAGGGCAAGATGTTCCTTTTAAAGGGCCGGCGCACGAACTGAACTTACAAGGTCCTGCTTCCTCTGAGCTCCAATATTAGGGTGAGGCTCTGGTGGACCCAAACACATACAGGGAGGAACTGGACTGTCTGGAATTGGGGCAGGAAATCAAGGGGCAGCTTTCACAGACAGGGGTACTCCAGGGGCCATTGTTCATGTGCTGGGGCCTCCCCCATCATAGAGCTGACTAGAAGCCATATCTGTTTGCTCCTGCTCCACCCTAGTGATTCCCTGAGACCCTGCCCCATCCAATTTGCAGCCCCACCCAACCTGTTTGCAGTGGCTTTGGCATATAATGACCTGTCCTAGTTTAGACTTCAGACTTTGCTAAAATCTCTTAAACAAGCGTGCCCCAAACCTATCAATAAAAGGCCGAAGACCTGGCACTAGCACCAGCCTGCCTTGCTTCACAGGTGAGCCTTGCCTGGGCACCTCCAAGCCAAATACAAATAGCTCCTTTAGGTTGGCCCCAGGCAGTGGATGACTTTGCATCTCCCTGGAAGCCCTAGAGCCAGCGCACCTGATGGAAAACTTCATATCATAGCATATTACAACTCTATACATCCATAAGTGACACACTTAAGGGGAAAACTCAGTGTGCACCAAAGCCCCACTGAAGCAAGTCCTGCTCCATAAAGGTGTTTCCTGCATAGCAGCTGTCCCACCATAGCTGCAGCTGGTCCTCACAGCCAATTGGCCTGGAGGTCAACTCCTCCCAGTGATGCCAACACAATCAAGGCTCAACTACAAGACTATGCACACAGCCCACACAGGGACACACCTAAGCTCTACCTAATAAACAGAAACAAACATAAGGAAGCAGCCAAAATGCTGAGACAAAGAAACATGCCACAAATGAAAGAAATAAAGCAAGCAAACTACTGGATACAGAGTTCAAAACCATGGTTATAAGGTTACTCAAGAATCTTCATGAAACTTTCAAGGATCTTAGTGAGACTGTCAAAGACATGAAAAAAAGACCAGTCAGGAATTAAGCATACATTAACTGAAATAAAGAATAATTTACAGGGATTCAACAGTAGAGGATTCTGATAATCAAATCAATGATTTGGAATAGGAGGAAGCAAAAAACACCCAATCAGAATAGCAAAAAGATAAAAAAGAATCCCAAAATAGGAAGAAAGTGTAAGGAGCCTCTGGATCAACTTCAAGCATACCAACATTTGCATTATGGGGGTGCCAGAAGGAGATGAGAGAGAGCAAGATATTGAAAACCTTTCTGAAGAAATGACAGAAAACTTCCCTCCCTGATGAAAGAAATAAACTTACATGTCCAGGAAGTGCAGAGAATCCCAAACAAGAGGAACCCAAAGATGCCCACATCAAAACACATCATAATTAAAATGCCAAAGGCTAAAGACAATGAGAGAATCTTAAAAGCAGCAAGAGAAAAGCAGTTAGTTACCTACAAGGGAGCACCCATACGAATGGACCGTCAGCTGATTTCTCAACAGAAACTTTGTGGGCCAGGAGGGAGTGGCAAGAAATATTCAAGGTGATGATTAGCAAGGACTTACAACCAAGATTACTCTACCCAGCAAAGCACTCATTTAGAATTGAGGGTCAGATAAAGAGCTTCATCAACAAGGAAGAGGAAGAAGAGGAAGAGGAAGAGGAGGAGGAGGGATTAAAAATATGAACAATAAAATGGCAACAAACACATATGAACAATAAGTGAACAGACTGTCAAACTACAGCAGAAAGGCTGGGGAAGGCTGGGGAGGGTTGGGGTGGAGGTTAGAGATCAACTGAAGGACTTGTATGCATGCATATAAGCATAAACAATGGATGCAAGACATGGGGGGGTGGGGTGAGGGCATGTGCCAGGGGGCAGGGAGGCTGAGGAAAGGTCAATGGGGAAAAAAGAGACATATGTACTACTATTTGTAATACTTTAAACAATAAAATAAAATTTAAAATATGAACAATAAAATGGCAATACATATCTATCAACAATTGAATCTAAAAATCAAAATAAACAAATGAGAAATCTAATGAACAAAACAAACTGGTGAATAAAACAGAATCAGAGGCATGGAAGCATGGAACAGACTGATGAATCTCAGAGGGAAATGGGTGGGAAGAGATTCACCAAAGATCTTACCTATGGACATAGGCAGTAAGGTGGTGAAGGCCTGGGGCGGATTGGGAACCGGGTGGAGGCGGGGCATTGGGGGGAAAAAGAGGGACATCTGTAATACTCTCAACAATAAAGATTGAAAAGAAAAAGAAAAAAAACATTACCTTCACACCTTCAAAAAATAGTAGCTATCTAGTTTGCACTGAAAACTGACCTTACATGCCAACCTAAAAACCTCAATATATTTTCAAAGACTTTGTATAGATAATTAGCTAACCTCCTCCTCTTTTTCTTAAAGAGTACCCTTCAACATTTCATGTAATACTGGTTTGGTGGTTGATGAACTCCTTTAGCTTTTGTTTGTCTGGGAAGCTCTTTATCTGACCCTCAATTCTAAATGAGAGCTTTGTTAGGTAGAGTTATCTTGGTTGTAGGTCCTTGCTATTCATCACTTTGAATATTTCTTGCCACTCCCTTCTTGTCCTATGTATGAATTGAGCAAGTCACAGCCTCCAGACAGGTTTTCTGAGTGATGCAGGAATTTGGCCAATCAGAAAGCAGTCAGCCATGGCTCTCAGGTGGACCCTGATGTTTTTCTTAGCACCAATTATTATTTATTCCAAGGCCCGTGACTGAAGCAGCAGGTAAGATCTTCAATGGGCCCAGCTGGCTCCACCATGGATAGACATGAAAGGACTGGGGAAGGTCTCTGTTGTCCTCCAGTCCTGGTGTTCAGGATCTTATTGGGACTGCAGGTGCCAAAGGATACTCATCGACTTGAGTCTTTAGATTTGGAGCTTCCTGACAGTTACTGGGAGGGTGGGGAGCTCTGAGAACCTTCTGTAGGGGGCTGACCTGAGGAGAGCAGCCACAGCAACTACAGCACCATGAGCTGGACTCAGCACATGGGCATAAAGCTGCACTCATGCCTTTCAGTTCTTTCTAGCAAAGAGGCTAAACTGGAGGCCTGGCAGAGATGAATAGCAAGGATCTACAATAGCAGGTAGGCTGAGAAGTAGGAAGAAAGAAATCACATTCTGGAATTACATTCCATCAAGCTGCTTTCAGGCACTGTAACTTCACTGTCCAAAAGCAGTAGCCATTTGACCTTTTGCAATCCCCCAGTTCCTTGTTAGCCTTGGGACAAACAAAAAAGCCCAAACAGAAGGTCAGTGCTAGTAACTAACTCTTAAAGCTATAGCGCTCTTCATCTTTTCCAAGTGTACATGGAGTCACAAGCCACAGACCTGACTTTGGACACACAGAGCTGTCCTGGCATCAGCTTTCCTTGGAGACTCCATCAATCATGTCTTTTCCTCAAGGGAGCATGCCCAGTGGTAAAACCCCACCTACAGTGGCCAATGGTCCTATGTAGGATGACAGTTATTTCTGTCTTAGCAGATTGCCTATAATGCATATCCCATTCTGGTTGAATGCTTTTTCAATAACTATAGGCCCGGTGCATGAAATCTGTGCATAGGTAGGTCCCTAGGCCTGGCTAGAAATCAGGGCCGAGGCCGATTGGGTCCTTCCAGCTGCCAGCCAGGGCCTCCCTTCCCTGGCTGCTGGCTGTCGGCTGCCGCCTTCCTTCATTCTGTGCTGCACATGGGTTGCTCTTCCTGTTAGTCCTGGGAGGGTTTTATTTATTTATTAATTTTTAAAATTACTTCTAGGAAGGTATTTAGAACAACAAAGGAAACATCATTGGATACCCAAAGTTCCACCTTTTCCAAATCCGCTGAGAAACCTGTTCTCCAAAGACACAGACCCATGTGGCCTTTGAGCTTTACCCAGTATAAGGGTAAATACAGATTCCAACTAAGAGGCTTAATTCTCCCCACTGAAAATAAGGGAAGAGGTACTCCTCTTTTCTTAGAGCATTTACTTTAGAAAACTTGTCAGTCAGTTCTCTGTCTCTTTGAGACGTATGTCAATATTTTAAAAAGCTAAGTTAAGCCTCTTTCCAGGAATGTTTTTCTCAATGACTCATGAGCCATCTCTTTGAATGTCATCAGCGAGGAAGATGATGCCTCAATCTATTGGAGGATAGGAGCCCAACTTCAGTGACACCTCACTCCAAAGCTATTTCATGTCTTTAAGGTCTGAGTTATTTTTCCTTTGGGTGAAGCCCATTAGCTAACACAGATGGTCACCCCAACGAATCTCTGGTGAGCGATTATAACCAATGGTGTTATCCAATTCTTACCCCTAAGGACTAGCTAGCTTTTCTCAAGAACACGGAAAGGGTTGTACTGCTTGGCTCAATAAAAAGATGACAGTTATTTCTGTCTTAGCAGATTGCCTATAATGCACATCCCATTCTGGTTGAATGCTTTTTCAATAACTATAGGCCCGGTGCATGAAATTTGTGCATAGGTAGGGTCCCTAGGCCTGGCTGGAAATCAGGGCCGAGGCCGATTGGGTCCTTCCAGCTGCCAGCCAGGGCCTCCCTTCCGTGGCTGCTGGCTGTTGGCTGTTGCCTTCCTTTGTTCTGTGCTGCCCCTTGGTGGTCAGCACACATCATAGTGAGCGATTGGTCTCCTGGTTGAACTCCCATGTGGACAATTTGCATAGTAGTCTTTTATCTTTATAAAGAGGCAGGGTCCATAATGTCCAAAATGACCAAATGAACGACCAAACACCAGAAGTCAGTCCTGCAGTCAGTGCTGGGTCACTGCCGAGGGGGCTGCGGATCAGGCCCAGAGAGAGAAGCAGGGTCTGATCCATAGCCTCCATGGCAGCCGTTGATCAGCCCTTGCCTCTCTTTATCTCTGGGCCTCCCCAGCAGCCATGGGGGCTGCTGATCAGCCCTGCCTCTCTGATCAGGTCTGGATATAGGCCTGGAGATGCAGACTGGCATAGAAACCGACCAATCAGAACCAAATCTGGGTGAACTGCAAGGAGCCAATGGCTGCCTAGGAGGTGGAGCTTTTGACACTGACTGGCATAGAAACTGACCAATCAGGACCAAATCTGGGTGAACTGTGAGGAGCCAATAGCTGCCTGCCTAGGAGGCGGAGCTTTTGACACTGACTGGCATAGAAACCGACGAATTAGAACCTAATT
>NW_006291567.1:1002756-1003004 GCF_000327345.1 Myotis davidii | reverse complement strand
GGTGATCAGGCCAGCAGGGGAACAGTTAGGGACGATCACACAGGCAGGCAGAGGTGGTGAGGGGTGATCAGGCAGCCAGAGGGGGTTAGGGGCAATCAGGCAGGCAGGCAGCGGGGTTGCAGGCAGGCAGGTGAGTGGTGAATGGTTAGGAGCCAGCTGTACCAGACTGCGAGAGGGATTGGGCCTAAACTGGCAGTCGGACATCCCCCAAGGGGTCCCCGATTGGAGAGGGGGCAGGCTGGGCTGGG
>NW_006291567.1:999409-1002125 GCF_000327345.1 Myotis davidii | reverse complement strand
ACGGGCCAACCCAGCCGGTTCCCACCCGTGCACCAGGCCTCTATCCTACATAATAAAAGGGTAATATGCAAACTGACCCTAACAGCAGAATGACTGGGGATGACTGGTCACTATGACACACACTGACCACCAGGGGGCAGACCCCCTGTGGTCAGTGTGCTTTCACAGGGGGAGCTCTGCTCAGTCACAAGCCAGGCTGACAGCTTCCAGTACAGTGGTGCTGGTAGAAGCCTCTCCCGCCTCCTCAGAACCGCTAAGGATGTCCGACTTCAGCTTAGGCCTGGCCCCAGCAGGCAAGTGGAGATCCCTCAAGGGCACCCGGGCTGCCAGAGGGATGTCTGAATGCCAGCTTAGGCCCAATTCCCCAGGGAGCAGGCCTAAACTAGCAGGTGGTCATCCCCCAAGGGGTCCCAGAGTGCGAGAGAGCATAAGCCAGGCTGAGGGACACCCCCGAGTGCACAAATTTTTGTGCACCAGGCCTCTAGTATATAGATAACACTGTATCCTTTCTCTTCTATCTTTGTAGAGGGGTTTCTGAATTGGGAAATTTTAATTATATTTCCCTAACACCAGCATCTTAAATCACTAAATATTTCTTACTTTGTACATTGCTACTTGAGGATCACCAAGTTCATAGAATGGAGGCTTGCCAGTTGCCATCTCAACGATGGTGCAGCCCAGGGACCAGATATCAGCCGTGAACCCATACTTGTGAAGTCCATGACCAATAATCTCAGGCGCCATGTACTGCAGAGTACCTATGGGAAAAAAAGAAAACAAACATTGTGGGCACCCTATTGCTGAAAAACAAAGCACACCATTAGTAAACAAGTGTGTGAACATTGACTCTCATATTAACAGCAGATGGGGCCTGGTATCAAGCATAAATGATGTGGTTGCATCTTTTAACCAGAGACATGCAACATGCCTTCCTTTAATACTTACCATGTTGAGAGAAGATTGCTCAGTCCCTTGAAAAATAAACGGGACCAATTCAATAAGCACATATTAATGCATGCTAGATAGAGGGATACCAAAATGTAAGAAACACAGGGCTGGACCTTTGGCAGCTGCCTAGTGGAGGAGACAGACATCATGATAATGGTGATGATGATGGTGGTAGCTGTGGAAATGGCAAAATGTAGTAAATACTATAATAGGTGCCTGGTTCGAGCCAGGGAAAACTATGGCTGGGTCAATTTGGGTCTCCAAGAAGTAAATGCCAAGACAGGATTAGGTATATGAGAGAATTGTTGAGGGAGAATATACATGAAGGATAAAGGGGGGGACAGGATGGGAAGGGGGAGCTGTCAGACTACAATGAAGGTCTGACGCTTGGGAATGGAGAAGATGAAAGAAGAATTGGGTAGGAAAGGTCTCAAATGGCACAGCAGCTCTCAGCTCCAGCCATGCCAGTGGGGAGTCCAAAAGTTGCCTACTGTAAGTGTCCCACATTCATTCTAGTTACCCCACCATGCTGAGTCATTGGCTAGGAATAGTCAGGGTAAAGCATGAGCATGCCATGAACATGGTGACAGATCCAAAGGGATAGCAGCTGGGGCTGCCAGTGAACCAGATGCCTGCTGTAAAGGTCAGGGAGGTGGACAAAGGAATTGGGAGGACTTCTAGGCAAGGGGAAGAGCTTGAGTAAAGGTTCATGGATGTAAAGTATAGGGTGAGTCCAGGGAGCTACAAGTGATGCCTTATATAGGCAGGGGTAGGAAGAATGAAGGAGGCAGCGGCCAGGGCCCAACCCAATGGCAAGCTGTGTATTTCAAAGGCTCTGGCTTTGGACTTTTTCCTGTGGCCCATGAGCCACCACAGGGAAGGTGGTGATCAGACAGGGAGAAGGGGCTGGCTATTGAAGGACTGTTGTACATATAGGAACAGGGAAGGCATCAAAGGTCCTGGCAGTAAAATCCTTGAAAATTTGCTTTCCTTAAAGCTGGCTCTCTAAAGGGCTTAATATCCTCCCTAAATGCACTCCCCCTGATTTGTGCACACACACTGCTCACCAAGCCAGCCATGGCTCTCAGGTACCTACACCCATGCAGGGGTACAGAGTTCAAAACAAAATGATCAGTAGATCCACAGATGTTGATCCAGGGGCCTCCTACCCAGATCAAGGGGTTCAAAGGGTTGAAATAGTAGAGACTGAAGGTAGGGAGTGTTGACAACTACTTCTTTAGAGAGAACTATGCTGGGAGCTCTACCCACTCTCATTCAAGGAACTGTGGAAGGACTGTCCTCAGAAGGGTGTGGGCCCACGGTGACTCAAACAAGTCAGCATTAATCACACTTGAAAGGAGACTACATGTGTTAGCATCTTCCATGGGCTCCTAGAGATAATGTGAGAGTGCAAAGTTTCAAAATTTAATATTAATGAAGTACAGAAATGAGAAATAAGGTGCAGCTCCCAAGGACTCAGGGGCCACCCCAGCTTCCCTGCCCAAGGGATGGGCCTAGTGGAAGGGGGCCCCACTTCCTCCTACCCAAAGTCCTTTCAGGTTCCTTGGAGGCCCACTCAGAGCTTCATATGCATGTGTCTCCTGCAGGTAAGCTGCACAGATAGCTGGTTCCCATGGGAACGAAAGCAGCTTAAGAGAAACTGTGGGAGACCATAGAGTCTGCAGCTATCTTCATGCCCTCCTTACAGCAGGTGAAAGGTGCATGGATCCTAGATACCAGATGTGAGACTCATTGTAGAAATAATGTT
>NW_006291567.1:996585-999388 GCF_000327345.1 Myotis davidii | reverse complement strand
AGAGAGAGATTAATATAATGCAAGGGGTTAAAGATTGGGGTGGGGGCAGGGTACAGTCAGCTCAAGGACAGGCTCCTAAACATGGCATGGGAGCCATATTCAGAGGGACGCAGCCAGAAAGTGTTAATAGTAATAGCACACAAAGCCAGCCTAGATCAGTGCGAACAAAGTGAAAATGAGCTGTGGCCCTTTCCTCTTCTCTTGCAGCTTGTCCAGAGGGAAGAGGGGAGGGAGGGAGAAAAGGTCCTGATTCCTGTGCTGTGTGTCACTGGGCCAGCAGGGACAGGGGCGGAGTCTGCCCCTTGAATGAGGACCAGAGTGTTGACTAATATGGTAGCCAGAACCCTTCCAAGTGTAGATTGTGTTTGCTTCTCAAAGTGCCATTAAGACTTTCTCTTTGAGAACTGACTGACAGCTGTTAGAGGGAAGGGGGTTTGGGAGGCTGGGTGAAAAAGGTGAAGGGATTAAGTACAGATTGGTACTTACAGAATACTCATACAGATGTAGAGTATAGCATAGGGAATATAGTTACTAATATTATAATAACTACATATGGTGCTAGTTGGGTACCTGAAAATTGGGGGAGACCACTCTGTAAAGTACATTATTATCTAACCACTATGCTGTACATCTAAAACTAATAAAAAATATTTAATGTAAATTGTAATTGAAAAATAAAAATAAATAAGAAACTAAAAATTTTAAAAAAAAGACTTTCTCTTTGTTATCTAAGGGTGGCTGGAAAAGTCATGGGAAATGACTGGTGCCCCAAGCAGGATGTAAAGTGCAGTGAGAGACAAAAATAAAATGGCTTACACCCTCTGAGTCCGCCATGTTTAACATGTTAGTTATGCCCATAAACACAATTCTCTCAAAGGCTTCTGCCAGCTCTACTAACCCATGACTTCTAAGTGCAAATTAGTGTTTATTTATTTTTATCAAATCTTTCTGTTGCAATTGCTATGAATCAGGTACTGGTCAAAGCACCTCACCAATATTAACTCATTTAATCCTCACAAAGGTTCTATGGAGTAGGTACTATGAGCATCTGTTTTACTTGTGAAGCAACTGAGGCACAGAGTGCTTAAGTAACATGCCCAAGGTCACACAGCTAGCAAGTGATTGAGCACAAATCTGAACCAAGGGATGTTTATAGCACAGACCAGAAGAGAGTTCCTGTTTCAAGTTCCACTCCTCTGTATTGACCCAAGAAAGATGAAAACATGTGTCCACAAAAATGCTTGTGAGTGTTCATAGCTGTGTCATTCACAATAACTCCCAAAGTGGAAATAACCCCAGTGACCACTAATTGGTGGGTGGATAAACAGAATGTGACCTAGCCACACAATGGAATACTATTCAGCCAGAAAAGGAACCAAGTGCCAACATAGACTATAGCACAGTGAACCTCAAAAAGAATGTACAGTGAAAGAAGCTCCATGCAAAGGACCACACATGCTGCCACTCAGTTTCTGGCAAATCTATGCAGAGGGTAGGTCAGCACGGGTCTGGGGCTGGGTGGGAATGGGATTTAACTGAAAGGTGGAACAGGGATCTTTTCTGGGGGTGATAGAAACATACAAAACCTAGCTTGTGGTGATGGCTGCACAACTAGGAAAACTGACTAGAAACCACTGAATTGTGCACTTTAAATGTGTGCATTTTATGATATGTAAGTTATACCTCAATAACTCTAATAAACAAAAGCAAAGAGGACTGATACTGGTCAGAAAGGCCCTTTCTCCTGTTCTAGCAGGTTTACACACACATGAAGACCCTTCGGAGGAACACAGGAGGGAGGGTTTCAGGCCAAGGAGTTGCCCGAAGCCTTTGGCTCTCTTTTTAGGCTCTGAGAGCCTTTGGGCAGTTGCGTGGAAAAGGCCCTCTGTGTCCACCCTGAGATTTCTGTTTTGCAAAGAGTAATTATATACAGGAGAATTTTCTGCCCAAAATGAGACCTCTTTGTTATTATTCCTCAAACACCCCAGCATCATTTTGCAATGCAAAATTCATGCCTCCTCAAGCCAATTACTTGGGAAAATTTGATATGTGATAATGAATTATACACATCTTTGTGAAAGTTTTTTCTCCTTGGGGATGCTAATTATGAGATAAATTGTTGGGGGTTTTATGCCTTGAAATAAGTTCTTGTCATATCAGAGTCCCTCTTGCTACATTTTGCCAAGCTAATCAGCGGCTTCCAAAGAGGAAGATTTAAGTCACTTTCAATTAAGGTAATAAAAATATGTTCCAGTCTTATGTACATATATACACACACATATACCTGTTGATATATGTATATTTATATCAGAAACAATGGAAATCCAATACACTCTTCCTTTGGCAGCTTATGGTGGAGTCCTTGATGCAATCTTTTTCCATTTTGAGTGCATGTACCTCCCTGGTTTACAACTGAAAAGTCATTTCTAATGTATAAAAGTTCCCTTTAGATAGGGAATGTGTCTCTATTATGGGCATCCAATGTCCAACATACAATAATTCTCTTGTTGAATAAAAGTCTTCCAAAGCTGAGACAGTAATCACCCAAACTAAGGCCAACTCTATCCATTATACAGCTTGGTGCTGCAGGAACAGAGAACAGTCATCTGGCTTTTAGAGCTTATTTCAGAGCTATAAAATCAAAAGCACTGTCTCATAATTCCATTAAGCAAAATCTTTGTGATCCATACCTTAGGGGATCATAAACCTTTACTTATCTAAAATTAGTACGGAACCTCTTCCTAAAAGATGAAAATTTTTGCTATAGTTGCTTTTAAGCAGGAATTTCAAAAAGCCATAGGTA
>NW_006291567.1:985371-996567 GCF_000327345.1 Myotis davidii | reverse complement strand
CATTTAATTTTCATATCTCGCTGATTAGCCAATGGGAAGGGTAGCGGACGTACTCTAATTACCATGTTTCTCTTTTATTATGTAGGATTTTTGTTAATCCTTACCTGAGAATATTTTCCCATTGATTTTTAGAGAGTGTTAGGGAGAGGGGAAGACACAAAGAGAGAAACATCAATGTGAGAGAGATTCAGTGATTGTTCACCTCCCACATGCACTTCAAACAGGGCCAGAGGATCAAGCCTGCAACTGAGGTATGTGTCCTTGACCAGAATCAAACCTGGGAACTTTCAGTCCTGGGGCTGATGCTATATCCACTGAGCCAAACCGGCTATGGCTATAGGTAGTGTTTGAGCACCATTCTACTCATTGGTCTTGTGAATGGAAAGCTATCTGGCAATTTTAGACCACTCTGTGAACCCAGTCCCTCTCAACACTTAAATGATCCATCACTAACACTTGGAAAAGAAGCTCCAATTCCTCAAATCCACTTAGCGTACCATATTCCTGTCCTTGGAAACGTAGTCCTATCAAAGCATGAGGTACCAGAATTCACTCAGTAACAGGCTATTTCTATGACAGACCAATAAGATATCCTACTTAGTTATCTGAGGAATACTGTTCAGAATTATCCATGATTCCAAATTACGTGCTGCTAAACTTGAAAGAGATGCCACCATTTTGCCAATTGCTTAGAAACCCTCAGAAACCTCAGAGCACTACATTGACCCAACATTTGAAGGCAAAGAAGAAAGTAAGGCAATCTTGTTGCCACAGTAGCTGGCTAAGTGCATCATTTTGACAAAGTTCAAACAACTTGAAATCTGAGACAATACACCATTCACTTCAATTATCAATTGCCCACAAGCCAAGCTCTGATTACCAGCAAAAATCTCTGTACATGCATTCACTCCTACAAGACGTGCAGAGGTTCCAAAATCAGAGATTTTCACCACTCCACTATAGGTATTCACCAGAATATTATCACCCTGTAGAAAAGAAAGAACAAATGCTTAAAGACAGATTTCAAAAAAACCGAAAGCAAAACAGATTTGGACCTTAAGAAACAGTGATCTGAGATGCATTTACAAGACCTCTTTGGCTCAGACAAGCAAATACCTTTATGTCTCTGTGCACAATCTGGTTTTGGTGGAGATAGTTCAGACCTTCCAGGATCTGCTTAGTGTAAACCTTGATGGTGGACTCCTTTATCGGCCCCCAGTTTGATTTCAAAAGAGAAGAAAGGCTTCCTGGAAATGGACACAGCAGAAAGCTCATCAGGGTGACGAAGATTAAGTTCAAGAGTGCAGGGAAATAAATTCCGGTGATGTTTCGATCCTAATATAAGCACTCACACCAAAATTTTTGTAGCTGGGCTAAATGCAATGCCTTTTCCTCCATCTGTTGCCTGTTTCCAAATGAGTGAGAACTGCAGCCAGAGAAGGAACTAGAAGTGAATCAGCACATCAGCCTGACCGGAGGAGGTGGAGAGTGGAACCCCTTTGTGACCTTGGAAATTCTGGGGGGCCACCTTTGGGTTTAGCTCTGATCAGCCGTACAAAGTCAGAAGAAGAGCACAACAGTTGCTCTGTGACCTTGGGATGGCTGGCCCAACACTGTGGATGAGGGGTGGGCAAACTTTTTGACTCGAGGGCCACAATGGGTTCTTAAACTGGACCGGAGGGCTGGAACAAAAGCATGGATGGAGTGTTCATGTGAACTAATATAAATTCAAAGTAAACATCATTACATAAAAGGGTATGGTCTTTTTTTTTTTAGTTTTATTCATTTCAAACGGGCCGGATTCGGCCCACGGGCTGTAGTTTGCCCACGGCTGCTGTAGATCCTGGATATATGTCTCAGCCACTCAGCTTGGATCAAAGCCACATCTTACCCCTCACCCTGAGTTCAGAGGTGGACAGGACCAGAGGGAGGGGCTTTTTAGGGCGACAGGGACCAGGATCAGAGGAGGCTGAGTCTCTCCATCCTCATTATGAGAAGTCCCCAATGCCAGGTCATAGGGACAGTGCCATCTGAGCAACCCCATGCAATTATACTATTAAACATTAAACCTTTAGGCCCAAAGTCAGGGGTCCTCAAACTTTTTAAACAGGGTGGGCCAGTTCACTGTCCCTCAGACCGTTGGAGGGCCAGACTATAGTTTTAAAAAAAACTATGAACAAATTCCTATGCACACTGCACCTATCTTATTTTGAAGTAAAAAAACAAAACGGGAACAAATACAATATTTGTATTTGCATGTGGCCCGCGGGCCATAGTTTGAGGACCCCTGCTCAAAGTAAACCTCCCTTCACTTTATTTTCAAAGGTCATTGTGCAGGCCCTTAGGCATCAGCCAGCCTTGGCTCCCCCACCCTCCGCCTCTTTATCCAGAGCTGTGGTGGTGGTGGTGGGGAACACCTTGCTATGCCTCAGTTTCCCCATCGGCAAAAGGGGATGTATACATCTATTGTCATTCTTAAACCTCATACCTAGAATATTAATTAACGTGAATAGCAACTGATATATTTTCTGTTAGACTATGAGTAACCTGAGGGAAGAGGAAACTTTATTTCTCCTTAATGTAATCCTCAAAATCAAGCCCACTGTCTGGCTCTTAATATACATAAGTTAGGCTCCTATTATAATAGTAGGCTATTAATACTTGTTAGTTGAATGAGTAAATACAGATTTGTAACTGAAGTTATTACATTTGTATCAAGATTATAATTATCATTATTATTAATTTTTTAATTAAATGAAGACATACTGAGTTCTTCCTCTCTGCCACACACCATTTCATTTTAAGAGCTTTACATACATTTTCTCATTCAGTCCATCCAAACCCTCACTAAGAGAGGGTCAATATTACTCTAATACTTATTACCACACCTGTGGACGAAAAGGGGCCACATGCTAACCTGACTAACTCAGGAAAGGCCTGTGTGGCGTGGCAGCCTTGCAAACTCAAAAGACCTAAAGTAACCACAAAGGATGGTCTGAAATGAAAACCTTTAATTAAAAAGCAGTTTATAGTGGGTAGTCATGTCCTAGGCCAGTATCTTCCCCGACAAAGATCAACTAAGATCTTTACTGAGCCTATTATCTTTTTGCATCTAAGATAACTTACCTGTGAAATGTCAGGTTAACTTTAATTTCTCTTTTTCTGGACCCCTCAGGGCACAGCCCTGGCGCCATGACTGAGACCTCAGATCCCCTCATTGTTATTTTTATCATATTAATTGTTGACTGTTAACTCCCTTACACCCATCTGTGTAAAGAAGCATGTGTCTATCATTTTACTATTTATCCAATCCCAGAGGTTTCCCCACTTTGCTTTCTCCCACCTCCCTAATCTATCACCAATGGATTTTATGTAACCCACTTATGTCTCCTCCTTTGACTGTAATGTATAAAACAAGGTGAGCCCTAGCCAGTTTGGCTCAGTGGATAGAGCATTGGTCTGCGGACTGAGTGGTCCCAGGTTCTATTTTGGTCAGGAGCACATGCCTATGTTATGTTGAAGGCTTGATTCCCTAGGAGGCATGCAGGAGGCAGCCAATCAATGATTCTCTCTCATCATTCATGTTTCTATCTCTCCTTCTCCCTTCCTCTCAGAAATCAACAAAATATATTAAAACAAGGTGAAAAATCGCCATTTTCTGGAGCACTATCTCAATACGTTGAGATTCTGCTTCCTGGCAACTGTCAACAGTTTGGCTCAAGTAACCTCACAAATTTTTTTACAGGTTTTAGTGTGTGTGTGTGTGTGTGTGTGTATGTGTGTGTTTTACATTTACACACCAATTATTGTAGTAATTGTTATTACTACAATTTATATTTCATTTAGTCGATCAGAAAACTGAGGGCACAGAGAAGTAAAGAATTTGCCTGAGGTCACACAACTTGCAGATAGACCAATTCAAATAAGACGATCTGCCTCCAGACACAAGGAACTCATAGTCTTGCACCGTACTGCTGCTTTTGGGGATTTTGTAGATAAAGCACTGGTGTTGATTTCACTGTCAACATGTTATTTTACAATGTCATTTTAATAAACCTCTGTCCTGCCTTGTTTAAACCACCTTTAAACTCCTAGATTGTGAAGGCCTTAAGACTGGAGACTACGCTTTACTCATCTCTGTCTCCATCACTCAGTAGACCCTCAATGAATATTTGATGATTGAATTAAGAAACCAGAAATGGACTGTTTGTGACAATGGAAAGTTGCATCCAACTCCTCTGAGAAATAAATGCTTTTCCACATCTGAGAGGTCTGTCATTCTTTAAATGGCAGGATGGATAATGACATGCATATTATATCCCATCAGTGATTTTCAGAGTGTGAGACCAGAAGACCAGCGACTACTCACCCCCAGGCACCTGCTCCATGAATATCTTAATGTAGCCATTTTCAGAAATAGAGCCCAGGTACTGAACGATATTGCGGTGCTTGAGGTTCTTGTGCAGGGCTATTTCATCATGAAGAGACTGGGAGTTCCTAGTAGGAAAAACAAAGTCAGTGTCACCTGCCAAATCCCAGGGGCTTAGGGTCCACATTGTATCACCAGTACCTGCCCTATTGGTCATCGCTTCTTTCTGGAAACTTTTTCTCCCTTGGATCCCATGAGCCTAATCAGCTTCCCATTTGTAAATTAGGGGTAATAATACCAGCCACACAGGGATGCTGGGGACCAAAGTGGGTCAAATTTCTCAGACACTCATTGGAGTCCCTGCTGTGTGATAGGTACTCATTAAATGGCTGCTGTTGTTATGATCACTAGTGTGTTAGGGCCTGAACTCTTTAGCCATCCTTGGCCTCTCTCACCAGCCCCCATGAAAGGTGGTGTTCTAGAAGGTTCTGTCCTCAGCATTCTAGTCTCATTCTGCAGACTCACTCTAGACCAGGGGTCCTCAAACTTTTTAAACAAGGGGCCAATTCACTGTCCCTCAGACCGTTGGAGGGGCCGGACTATAGTTTAAAAAAAACTATGAACAAATTCCTATGCACACAGCGGCAGCAAAAACACCCAGTGGGCCGGATAAATGTTTTCGGCGGGCCGCATGTGGCCTACGGGCCGTAGTTTGAGGACCCCTGCTCTAGACTATGGCAGAAGCCACCTAATGGACCTCCCTGTCCCAGCTTCTGGCCTCTTAAGTCTATTCTATCCCTAGTCACCATGCTCCCTCTTCCTAAACCATACATCTCATTGTTTAATTTTCCTTCACAAAGTTCACATAAAGACCATATTGCTTAACATGGCACAAAAGAACCTTCAAACTCAGGTCAGACTACATCTTTTAAAATTTTTGCCTCATCTCAAGAACCCTTTACTGTCCCACTTTCTATATTCAAGTCACAACAACAGACAATTTGTTGTTCTCTGAATACACCGTGCTTAACAGCGCTGTTCTTCCCTCAGCATAGAATGCTCTGGCCTCCTTTTCTACCAAGCAAACTCCTAGTCATCCCTCAAAGATGATTTATTTTCTTAAACTTGCCACAAATCACCCAGGAAAAGTAATTCATGCCTTTCCTATGCTCTACAAACTCTCTATGTACCCTTTTTTATAACCCTTGCCACTCTAGCTTCCAGGCAGGTTTTTGTATTCCCTACCAAACTTGGAGAACCCTGGGATAAGGACAGTATCTTAGTAACCTTTTAGTCTCCAGTGTCAACCCAGAATCTGGCACAGAGAAAGTGCCAAATATCATAAGTTCAGGCTGTAAATTTAGGAAATGGGACCAAACAGTCTCTAAGGTCCCTTCTAGCTCTGAATCCCAGGGACAGCTATCAGCAATGAAAAGCTGAAACAACTATAGCAATCAGTTGAAGGAGACAGTACATGCAGCAATCCCCCTTCCCCTCAAAACACTTCATAGTCAACACTGCAATGTACTTATTTAGAATTAGGTGGGAAATAAATTTTAAAAGGAATAATCATTTAATTAGACTAAAAAATGTGAAGAAATGAGTTAGGCTGGAAGAGGTTAATGAGGTGGGGGGGGGGAATGAGGACCTATGTAATACTTTCAACAATAAAGATTTTTTAAAAAGTTATAAAAAAAGAAATGAGTTAGTATTACTGGTGATGAAAAAAACAAAAACAAAACAACACCCTAAATCTATGTGTGGGGTTGAAAGGCAGGGCATAAAATAAGTCTGTATTGCAAAAAGCTAAATTTTTACTACATTTCATATTCTGTAAAAATTTAAAACTGTCGACTTAGTTGATGGGTGGAAATAAAACTAATTTTCTTTTAAAGTATGTCTGCAATCCCCATGCCTCTTGTTTCCTCTCAATCTATTTATAATATGCAGAGAACAAAAGTAAATCACCCTTATTACTAAAGAATTGCAAATTTTTTGATGACATGATGCTCTTATCCTTAAATCCTTTGCACCATTGGTGGTGGACACGGGATTTAGTTGTGGAGGTGATGACTGAAGAAATGTGGAAGGTCTGCCCCACTTGCCTGAAATCTTTCTCTGGGATTTCTTTGATGGCTATCTGTAGTTGTTTACTCAGGTCTCTCCCAGAATACACGATCCCGTATGAGCCTTTTCCCAGCACAAGTCGATTACCATTCATATCAATGTCATACTCATACTAAAGAAGGAAAAGTAAGATTAAAAAGCACACCACTTGTGGAGAAGTCCCATAACAGCCCAAACATTGTACTGTAATTTTTAAAAACTTCTGAAGCCCAGCTGGTGTGGCTCAGTGGCTGAGCTTTGATCCATGAACCAGGAAATCATGGTTCTACTCCTGGTCAGGGTTTGATCCTCAGTAGGGGGCTTGCAGGAGGCAGCTGATCAATGATTCTTTCTCATCATTGGTGTTTCTATCTCTCTCTCCCTCTCCCTTCCTCTCTGAAATCAATACAAATATATTTAAAAAAATAAAAACTTATGAGTAATGTTCAGTACCAAGCAAGTCACATTTCTTAGGTTATATTCTTTTAATTAAATACTTATTTTAAAGGGGTAGAATTCTCAGTTACCCATATATTCATAACATGATTTTATGAAATAGAATCCAAGAAATTAAAAAATATGGCTCATTTGAAACTTAGCTGGCTCACCCTTTGGAGATTACTCCCCATTTTAATGCTGCAATTTAAAAATGGTTCTTAGCATGTTAACTACCCGAAATAGGTGTTTTCCTGCATGATCCCTTATTAACTTATTAGAAAACAAACCTTTCTATAGCCCAGAAAGAATGGGAAGGTCAATAAAATCAAATTTGTCTTAATACAAAGTACATATGCTAGGCCTCCTCCCCCCCCCTTTGGATGTATAAATCCAGCATTACATATACTGTACAAATTGACCTATAATTAGGACTGCTATTTTGTTCCCCAAAATTTATCATCAAAAGTTGGTACACAGCTGCATTCTAGTTGAGCAGTCGCCAACCGGTGGTCTGCTGACCACTGGTGGTCTGTGAAGTCCAAAAGGTTGGTGACCGCTGTTCTAGTTGATTCTTCTTGAGGATTAAAACAAATGGAACTCTATGCTGAGCAATACTTATGTAAAGCAGAAGCAATAACGGATTATTTCTGTTGCTTCCTATGCTTTACTGTGCCAACTTATGGAAGTACAGAGAACAGCATGCATGCATGTCTCTTCCCATCTACTTCTAGGGGTGCTCATGACAATTAAGGTTACTAATGAGTCCCCATTACTGTCTGATTAAACCAGACATCATCAACCTGCTTCATAAAAGGTTTCTATTACACACCTTTCTCTGTCCCACATCTGTTACCTTCAAAGTACATCCCTTAGTTCATTCCTACAATAAACATTGATTCTAAGCTAAGAATTCAAATACCTGACTCAATTATTAAAATTACCCCTTTGATATTTTTCTGAAAGCAGCTTCAAGGAATTAATTTCAGTGTAATTTGAAAGTATAATAAAATTCCATTAAATAGTAATCATTGGGAGAACCTGAATTAATGGAAAATCTGAATAACTGAGCAAGATTTAAATATATGTGTAATGGTGTACTACAACTGTGCTGTTCAAAAGAGCTTATGATGATCCTATTTTCTTAAAAATGATTTTAAAATCGTTATATTTAATATATTATATGCAAGTAGCTATAACTAAAGTCATTGTAGGCATAAATGAAAAAGTCTGCTTCTAGTTGGTCAACCATTTTTGTTGTAATCTCACAAACATGATTAACTGGCTTAGAAAAAAACTTTTCCAGAGATTGTGTATAACAGAAAATTTTAGTCTAGTCTATGCCAAAGTTTTCTTAAACATCCTGGCTGAGAGTTTTTCTATAGAGATGCATTAAACTTAATCTCTGAAAGCCATGGATAGTGATGGTTAGCTCGTTCATAAATATTTTTAAATATACATATAAAATTTTTTCACAAAAAATACAGTATTTTCTTTAAGCATCAAAGATATAATAAATAACTTTTTCCATGTTCTAGGTCTTCTGTGACTCACCTCTAAGGTGTCCTCATCAGTATCTTCCTCCAGCTCCACTGTATTGTCCACTTCATTTGTTATCATCTCTTTGACCAAAAAACAAAATCTACAACAGCAAATGACACAAAGATGCTGCTAATTATGATCACTTTTATTCCCTAACTTTACTTTAGCCATCTTACATTAAACTACAATAAAATATAAAACAAGCTTTTATAAGTTCATGGAACAATCAATCCACTCCTTGATTTGACATAATACTTTAATGGTTATCTAATCTAGTTCAAATACTGATATGATACTTAAATCCCTTCTATCCAGTATCCCCACCAACTGGCTAGCCAATTGATGCTTAAACACTCTAGTGATAGAGAAGTCATTACTACATAAGGCACCTCATTCTTTGAAAAACTCAATGAGAAATGCTTTACTTATATTGAACTAAGGCTTCTTTTATGTGGGTCTCATCCACAGATTCCTTAGAATTAATCCCCCTTTTATATAACAGCCCATTAGAAAAAGTACATAATTTTACTATGTCCCTATTAAGTTTTTCCTCCTTGTTCCCTCAATGTTTCCCCCAGGACTTATTTGTGAGTCACTCCACTAACAGATAATTCTTCAAAAGTGTCCCTGGACTACTCTTTAGTAGTGGACTACTCTTTACAGTGGTCCAGGGATGATTTAATCATTATTAAGGACAGTGGGACCATCAACTCTCAAGTTGTAGACACTCTAGTTAATGGTTGGAAATAAGGTCTTTAACAGGGGATGTAAGAAGAAATGCACAAGGTGGCCTCATCATTCTGCTGACACAGATTAAGCTTAATATCAATTATTATGCATAAATCTTTCTCAAAAATCCTACTGGGCCATATAAGTCACTTCCTAGATTTGGATAGTTGTTTATTTGCATACAAGTGATTTGACTAATTATAAACTTTTTTTTAGAGTTACTGTAAGACTCAAACAAATTAAAATTTGGCTCCAAGAGAAATGAAGCATGTCCACACAAAAACTTACATGCAAATGTTCATAACAGCATTATTAATAATAGCCCAAAAGTGGAAACAACCCAAATGCCTTTAATTGATGAACATATAAATTAAATGTGGTCTATCCATACAATTGAATATTCTTCAGCCACAGAAACGTATGAAGTGCTGGTACATGCTACAACACAGATGAACTTGAAAATTTTATATTAAGTGGAAGAAGTCAGTCACAAAAGACCACATATTGTATTTTATTTATATGAAATGTCAAAAATAAGCAAATCTATAGAGACAGAAAGTAAATTAATGGTTGCATAGGGCTGGGGTTGAAGGAAAAATGGGGAGTGACTGTCAAATATTGAGTTTCTTTTGTGAGTGATGAAAATATTCTAAAAGTAGATGTGGTGATTATTGCAAAACTGTAAATATACTAAAAAGAACATTAAATCCATACTTTAAATGTCTGACTCATGTGGTATGTGAATCATATCTCAATAAAGCTGTAAAAATAATTTTCCTTAAGTAAAAATTTCAGGAAAGGCAGTAGAGCAAATAAGTATTTTTCACAACAAAGGCCCTTTTAAAATGATTCACCATAATTAGATTGCAAATGTTTGAACCAGGTATAACTCACCTATTACGGTGCTCTTTGGTGGAAAAGTAGATTTGAAAGTCATCAAAGTTATCATAGACATAAAGAAAGCAACACTGTTCATCAAGTGTGGATATGCTGTAAAAATTTAAAGCATTAACGATGTTCTTATATATGTTATATTAATTTTCAAATTTAGAGAACAATTTAATAACAGCTTTTCTTCCATTTTACAAAATTTTAAGACTCATTGTTTTAATGTATTTAAATAGTAGGGACATTTATCTTGGTTATGTTTGAGTTTATATTCATCAACTGACTTTATTATGTATCAAGAACTTACTATATATTCATATGGGCAACAGGAAAGGGAATAAAATATGGTCTCTGTCCTCAAGAATTTAAAATTTCATAAGACAGGAAAGGTATTTGTAAAATAATTTATTATAATATAGGAATTTCTAGACTTCAAAAATACCCTACTTTTCTAAAAAGTTATTTCTCTCCCTTTAAAGTGATGTAAACTTTATCCTACAGGTGATTCATTCAGTGGCCTGTGGACTCAGATTCAGAGAAAGGATATAGAACTGTGTGGTACAAGCCCTTA
Organism: Myotis davidii; assembly: GCF_000327345.1. Lineage (NCBI taxonomy): Eukaryota > Metazoa > Chordata > Mammalia > Chiroptera > Vespertilionidae > Myotis > Myotis davidii. The sequence goes on along the minus strand of NW_006291567.1, from coordinate 985,927 downwards.
ATTTGGTGGAATCTAGAAGAAGCTGAGACCTAGACAGGCTGACTTTCCCAAGGTCAAACAGCAAGAGAGGGATTAGAACTCAGCTGCTTCAGACCTGCTCCCACCCTCAGATGTGCTGACAGGGTAAGACTCAGAGTATAGCTGTGAAAATTTGTAAAATTTGAGACTTGAATGGTCATCACTCCTGAAACAAAGACCATGCACCACACCTCTCCTCAGAACATCAACCCAACCCCTTCACTAATAACAATGTCCAGGAAAACTCAGCCAAGTGTCATTACCAAGTAACTCCCCAATTTAGTTTAGGGGGTAGAGGTGGCGGGGAGGGTTGCCCTGAGAACTTGCACAGTATTGGATCAAAGAAAAAATACTTTCTCTTTATATAGATACTAGGGGCCCGGTGCACGAAATTCATGCACTGGGTCGGGGGGGAGGGGGGGAGTGTCCCTCAGCCCAGCCTGCCCCCTCTCCAATCTGGGACCCCACAGTGATTGGGCCTAAACCAGCAGTCGGACATCCCTCTCACAATCCGGGACTGCTGGCTCCCAACCACTCA
>NW_006291567.1:982821-984922 GCF_000327345.1 Myotis davidii | reverse complement strand
GGCGGCCACAGGGCTGCCTTTGCCCTGCCCCCCAGCTCTTAGCTCCCCCCTGGGTTTCTGATCACTGTCAGTGGCAGGGGGCTTCTTCCTGCTTTCCCTTTTGCCTCCCCGCATTGTGCCTACATATGCAAATTAACCACCATCTTTGTTGGCAGTTAACCGCCCTCTTAGTTGGCAGTTAATTTGCATATCACCCTGATTAGCCAATGAAAAGGGTAGCGGTCGTACACCAATTACCATGTTTCTCTTTTATTAGTGTAGATAACTTCATTATTTTTTTAAAGTTTGAGATGAGAGTTTGATCTGTTACATAGAAAAAAGATACTAATGCATGCAATAGATTGACAATTTCAGAGGGAAGGAGGGGGCAGGAAGAGATTAACCAAAGAACTTATATGCATATATGCATAACTCATGGGCAGACATAGTGTAGTGAAGGCCTGGAGAAGGGGCGGGAGCACAGTGGAGGGGGTGAATGGGGGACAAAAAGGGGATAGCTACAATACTTTCAACAATAAGTATAAATTTTTAAAAAATGCAAGTTAAAATACCGCCCCCCCCCCAAAAAAAAAACAAGCCAAGAAGTCATTACTAGCAATTCATTATGAATTAACTCAGATAGGGTAACAAAAGAGAAAATAGTGCCTTTTTGATTCCCTTAACAATTAGAATATCACATTATAAATAAGTGGAAACATTAAGTAATAAAAAAATCATTATCTGGAAGAGATCAACCAAAGGACTTGTATGCATGCATATAAGCCAAACCAATGGACATGGACAACAGGGGGATGAGAGCATGAGTGGGGGGGAGGATGGGGGTTAATGGGGGGGATGAGGACACATTTGTAATACCTAAACTAATAAAGAATTAAAAAAATAATTACATTTTATCTTACGTTCTTACCTTATTCCCTTAATGGAAGTGGCTTCAAAATTCCATTCATCGATTTGTTTCTGCAGGCATCAAAGACAAAAGTCAGTAGCTTGATTTTTTCCATGTAAAGAATAATTTTTGGTTTCATTCTATAGTCAATCACTTCTGCTATTTTACTTTTTAAAAATGCATATATTTTTATTGAGTTCATAGAGGAAGGGAGGAGAGAGAAACATCAATGATGAGCAAGAGAATCATTGATCGGCTGCCTCCTGCACGCCCCCTACTGAGGATCGAACACACATACCTGGCATGTGCCCTGACCAGGAATCAAACTGTGACCTCCTAGTTCATAGGTTGACACTCACCATAGGTTGGTGAGCCACACCAACGTGGCTGCTATTTTACTTTCAATAGAAGCTTAGGGGTTAGAACAATATATTTTGCATAATTTGGAAACCAGAAGCATTTTCTAATATATTATAAATATTTATTTGTTATCTCTAATCCAGTTTAAAGCAAATGATCTAAATTTGAAACAGAAACAATAAGCACATAAGTACACAATGGCTGGCCTTTCATCTTCTGTCAACATATCAGGAACATTCTAAAATGAGTGTGAGAACAGCCCACCTAAGGTGAGTGATCTGAAAAAATGTTTGGAGAAGCAAGAATGTGGCAGACACCAGTCAGTGTTCACCAATTTTTATTTATTTTTCTACCTGGGCACATAACTAGTAACTCTTTTCACAGCCTCCCTTGCAACTAGGTGCGACATATATTGGCCTCTGACCAATGGGATGCAAGCAGGAGAGATGTGCATCACCTGCAGGCCTGGCTCATAAAACCCTCCACAGGAGTGTTCTATATTCTTTCTCCATTTACTACAAGATGGAATGGGGACTCTGCCAATCTGTATAGTATATGACACATAGATAAACTTTTATCATGTTAATACACTGACATTTGGGGGTTATTTGTTTTAGCAGCTAGCCTACCATGACTAACTGAAATTTCAATTTGTACAAGATGCACTTTAAAAAAAAATAACTGTCCCCTTCCTCCACCACTATTTCCTGACCTTAAAGTTTGCACAAAATTGAGCCTCAGAAGGAATGTCTGAAATCCCAGTTTTAGTGGCCATAGACTATATTACCAATACATCACAACAATAATTTAAAATAAGAAAATACATTTGATTAGTCTGAGGAATGTCACAAATTA
>NW_006291567.1:981581-982746 GCF_000327345.1 Myotis davidii | reverse complement strand
GACGTGTAAGAGCCAAATGACTGAGCATATTGCTCAGGAGAACAGTTACAAGCAGTTGGGTGACAAATTTCTTGGAGCCATGACAACAGGAACAACTGGGAGGATGGTTCCCCATGGGAGATGATCCATTCATACATGTTTATTAAGCACCTATTATGAGCCAGGCAAGGTACAAGCACTAAAGATATGACAGAGAATAACAATGTCCCTGCCTTGATAGGGTTTACGATAGAGTGAGGGATATGGGCAATAAATTAAATAGCAAATTAATAGTGTGATGGAGGATGAAGAGTGCTGCAAAGAAAAATAAAGCAGGGAAGGGCATTAAAGTGGGGCAGGAGATCATGATGCTAAACCAGATGTTAAGGGAAGGCCTGATAACTTTGAACAGAAAAAGTGAGGGTGAAGGAATGAGCCATGCAGATATCTGGGGGAACAGTACCAAGTAGAGAAAACAGCACGTGCAAAGGCCCTGAAGTAGCAGTGTGCTTGGCATGTTTGGGGACCACTAAGGAGGGATCTCAATGGAATGAGTGAGGGGGTAGCGGTAAAGGAGGTTAGAGAGTTCATGAGGGAGATCACAGGGGGCCTTGGAGGCTATCATCTGGACTTCAGCTTCTACTCTGAGATGGGAAGCCACCTAAGGCTGTAAAAGATGAAAGCCATGACAGCAGACCCACCCATGTAGAGATTGAGTGCATTTCAGAGGAAAGGTGTATTCAAAGTCACTGAAAGAGAGTAGTGTTGCAGAGCGGAAATCTGCCTTTGGATTCAGGTACAGAAATATGAACCAGGGCCGATACAAGAGAGCCCTGTCTGACCCACATGACCAGCAAGAGGCTGCACATATGCAGAAAGCTCAGCCACACAAGTTTTCAAAATATTCTCAGAACATAGGTTTGCTCTAGGGCAGTGGTCAGCAAACTGCGGCTCGTGAGCCACATGCGGCTCTTTGGCCCCTTGAGTGTGGCTCTTCTACAAAATACCAACTTCTGCGCATGGGCCACGAAGTTTCAATCGCACTGTACATGCGCGCCCACACATAGTATTTTGTGGAAGAGCCACACTCAAGGGGCCAAAGGGCTGCATGTGGCTCGTGAGCCCCAGTTTGTCGACCACTGGTCTAGGGTATCTTTTAGGGAACTTCTCAATTTAGGAGAAAGAT
>NW_006291567.1:977739-981507 GCF_000327345.1 Myotis davidii | reverse complement strand
ATAGGCATTTGGGGAGGGGAGCTGATTTGTAGGACCTATGGGTATAAAAACATAGAAGTCATGCATGGGCTGGCAATGCATTTGGGGAGACATTTAGGAAAACTGATAAATAAGTGACAGGATGTACTTTGTACATGATACAGGCAATGGGGTAGCCTACAGACATTCAGTGGAAGGGTGGTCAGATATGCCTTTATAAAAGTTAGACTTGGGTAATTAGAAAAAGGAATTCCAGGGAGGAAGAAGGATAAAAGCAAAAGTGCTAATGTGAGCCCTGCGATGCCAGCCTGGGGGGCAGTAGGATGAAATAGCAACTGCTATTCTGACTTCTGCTGCCACAGAGACTTTTGCCTGTTCTAGAATATTACATAAATAAAACTGTAAAGTCTGTGCTCTCTCATATCTGCAAGTGGAGCTTGCCAGGAACTTTGGTAGGGAAGGCAGGACTGGATGCACTGTTTCTGCTTTGGTGTCCTGGTGGGTCAACTGGCACTGAGTACTTGATCAGGAAAGCCACAACTGTTTTCCTCCTGTTGGAGCCTTCTGTAAGGTAGTGTCTTAATCTTTTCTGAGAGGGGATATTTAATCATCTAAATCACGATAAGGAAATAGTCAAGATTGTAACTTTCCATGTCAGAGGCAGAAGCCCCGAGTAAAAATGCACAGGAAGCAGAGCCAAGATGGGCTATGGAGAAATGGGCTAGGAAGCTGGAGGGAGGGCATGCCTCCAAGATCCCCTGGGCCCCACTCGGCTTCTGCCCTTCTACCCCCAGAATGCAGACTTTTGGGGAGGAATCTTGGGTGTCTATGACAATTTTGTGTTAAGAGCACAGACTTCTTGTGTAAGTTTGTCCTGTTTCTGATATAAGTATAAAAGGCACCCCCCAAAAAAGGGCTTCCCAAATCTAGCAGCCCTACCTGTGGGGACAGTGTTGGTGGCCATTATGTGCCTGTTGGTGACTTTGGGGCCCATGAGGAGCTGAGGGAGAAGTGCTGCATTTGCCTCTGCCCTATGTGACCTTGCATGGATGTGCTGCATGCAGCTTGTGACAGCTTGGGAAGGCCAATTTTTCACATCTCTTCCTAACCCCACACTTGGTGACCCAATGTAGCTTGTTTGAAAGTGGCCATGGTTGGAGAATTTATACCACAGAAATCAGAAAGCATGACAAGTCAGCCCTCTGCTCCTGTGTCCGTGGGAGAGTTGGCTGTTAAACATTGACCAGCATAAGTTCCTGTATCCTTGGCTAATAAACCACAACTTAATCTCATCTTATAGAGATGCTGTGTGTGGGTGAACATGTGAATATGTGTGATCTCTCCTACCATTCATAGTCCACGGGGAAAAATGCAACAACACTGTGTAGAAAAATGTCATTTCATTCTAGGCAAATATGATTGCTTTCACAATCTGCAGAATTTCAAAGTTTAACATGAGGGCAAAATCAAAGGCAATTTATATTTTTCTCAGATGAATGCTCTGACAACTATAAGCACTTGTATGAAACATTCCATCAGTCAAGGAAAACTAACAGTTGCTGCTTATGTAGTTCTTTTCCAGTTCTTATTATGAACTATATACAAACAAAGTAAAACATTTACAACTAGTGAGGTAGTATATGTACCAATGGAAATTTCCATTAAGGGCCAGCAACCATTATAGGATTCAAATGAAGTAGGCAAAGTCTGAAGAATTCCATGAGGCCAAAACAATTTTGCTGCAAAAGTATGAAGAGTAACTTTAATATGATTAGTGTTTCCTACAACTACATGTCATAATATGAGCTATTTTGTACCTATATCAATGGAATAGTGAAATTACAGATCAGAATTTTGAAAATTCTCTTGTGTCACAGTGCCATCAATGACACAAAGAAAATAAGCAAAGTTGGTCTCTGGTATAAGAATTCCAACATTGAGAACAGAGTGCTTCATGGAGATAGTGTCTGGAGAGAGGCACAAAGGAAGCACGAAAGGGTTTTGGTGGGTGAGTCTCTTTCTTGATCTGCACTGAGTACCCACGTATGTTCACTTGGTCAAAATCAATAATTTATGATTGATGCACTTTTCTGGGTCTATGTAATACTTCAATAAAAGGCTAAAAAACCCAGATGCAAATTTAATAGAAGACACATGCATTCTTCAAATGACCGTGTATGTATTTTATTATAGCTTTAATTTTTATTTTGTACTGAAATATTTAATGCACACAGGACAGGAAAAAAGCCCCAAGCACATTATGGCAGCTTGTCTTCACTAATGGCTACTGACTCTATTATCAATAAGGTTGCTTCACTGTTAAATATTAGACAAGTTTACTGGTTTAGGCTTGTATTATGGACTGAATGTTTATGTCCCTTCCAATTCATCTATTGGAGCCCTAATTCCCAATGTGATGGCATTTAGAGGTGAGGTCTTTGGGAGGTCATTAAGTCATGAGGGTGGAGCCCTCATGATAGGATTAGTACCCTTATAAGAGACAGGAGAGAGCTCTCTGTCTCTCTCTTTCACTCACACGAGGACAAAGCAAGACCACCATCTACAAACCAGAAAATGGGCTCTCACCAGAACCTCACTATGCTGGGACTCTGATCTTAGACTTTCTAGCCTCTAGAACTACAAGAAATAAATTTCTGTTAAGTCACTCAGTCTATGGTATTGTTACAGCATCTCAAGCAGATGAAGACAACTTGAGATATCATTAATGACTTAGGTTTAATTATTATTTAAAGAACTACACATATCTAATATGCATAACTTGATGAGTTTAGGTGTAAGCAAACCCCCATGACATCATACCCACAATCAAAATAATAGACATATCCATCACCCCCAAGTGTCCTTGTGTCCCCTGGTTTTTGTTTTTATTTATTTGTGTGTGTGTGTGTGTGTGTGTGTGTGTGTGTGTGTGTTCAGAACACATAACATGGGATTTACCCTCTTAAATTTTGAAGGGCACAATACCATATTGTTAGCTACAGGCACTAAGTTGTACAGCAGATAGTTGTAGTGTATTCATCTAGCGTAACTCAAACTTTATACCCATTAACAATGGGAAGTTGTATCATTACTATGTCTGATAAGGAATTTCTAATATGATACTGGGATTCTACTCATTGTCCAATGTATCACTTTATTTTTTAAAAGATATTGCTTATTTTCACCTGATTAAAAAAATTTGCCCACACTTTTGTTTCCAGGAAAAAAAATCTTCCTTTGCCAAGTTATTATGGCAGAATGCTCTCTACACTCCATGAAAACATATACATAGCAAACAGATCTATCTAGTGCACTTGTCAAAGATGCTACATCTTTTTATTACTACAAATAATTTTATTTATAACTTTAATACAATTAATTTTTTCTACAACTACATGTCATAACATGAGCTATTTTGTACCTATATCAATGGAATAGTGAAATATTTTATTAAAGCAAAAAGCTAGTGAAGTACTTTAGCTATGTAGAAATAAAAATATAGCTGTTATCACAAAACATCAGGCCTGGCCTAGCATTCTGTAATCTCTTTAATGGGCAATTAAATTCAAATGTTTCCACTCCTATATGGTTGGTGTGAGTAAAATTGGAAAGGTACAAGTTTGATGGCAGCTATTGAATGTTAAATGTGTTTCGTCCTGAATCCAACGGGACCATTTCTGGGAATCCCTGCTCTGGAAACAGCTACATGAGCGTAGTGGGGTGTAACACCAATGTGCACCAGCACAGCTACCATTGGCTAGAGAGCAAAACAGACCTAAATATGCATCA
>NW_006291567.1:976926-977415 GCF_000327345.1 Myotis davidii | reverse complement strand
ATAACTCAGAAGTTAGGCACAGCTGCCTGCTCTTTCAAGTACAACATAGACTCCTCTACTTGAGAATCAAATATTTGATTAAATCATTCTATATAATAAAAGCCTAATATGCAAATTGACCAAATGGTGGAACAACCAGGGGGCGGAGCTGGTGAGTGGGCAGCGCCAGGCCAGCCAAGGTGGGTGTCAGCAGGCAGAGGGAGGAGATGGTGATAGGGGGGAGTGCGGGGGCAGTGATGGGGGGTTGGCAGTTCGGCAATGGGGGGCAGGGCTGGCCGCTCGCCAGCTGGCACCATCCCCTGATCCTCATCAGTCCTCAGGTCTAAGCTGCCAGTCAGACATTCCCCAAGGGCTCCTGGTCTGCGAGAGGGTGCAGGCCAGGCTTAGAGACCCCCGCCCACACTGAGTGCATGAATTTTCATGCACTGGGCCTCTAGTACAGAATGAAGAAAAAGCTGTTGATGATCTTTTTCTTACCGTTCTGGGGGT